>NC_059427.1:166880370-166901015 GCF_021028975.2 Sphaerodactylus townsendi
GCCACCCCTTCTCCTTTCCCCATCCTTCCTTGTCCATTAAATATGTACTATAATCTCACTTTGGACAGAGCAGTTATATTCTGTACTGCTAAGAAGGGCTTTGCTTCTTTCCCCTAACTCAGGGGTCGGGAACCCGCGGCTCGCGAGCCGTATGCGGCTCTTCCGCCGCTGTTCTGCGGCTCCATGAGCCGAGCCGCTGGGCCCATCTTCACCCACCTGCAAGCAGCAGGGCGGGTGCATCCCTCGCCCGCGGCCGGCCAGGCCACGCAGCGGGCTTTGGCTCCTGCCCGCCTTGCTCATTGCGAGGTGGGCGGTCTCCCGGTGGCCGGCCAGGCCGAGCCGCCAGTCCCACCTTCACCCGCCCTGCAAGCAGCAGGGCGAGTGCATCTCTCACCCGCGGCCGGCCAGGCCGCGCTGCGGGCTTTGCCTCCTGCCCGCCCCGCTGGTTGCGAGGCAGGTGTTTTTCCGGCGGCCGGCCAGGCCGAGCTGCCGGACCCATCTTCGCCTGCCCTGCAGGCGCGGGGGGGGTGAGCGAGCGGGGGGGCGCGAGTGAGCAAGTGGGCGGGGGAGCGGAGGGGGGGTGTGCGAGCAAGCGAGTGGGGGGGGGTGAGCAAGGGAGGGTGAGCCAAATGGCTCTTTGAGGGGAAAAGGTTCCCGACCCCTGCCCTAACTGAACAAAGATGGGACAGTTCATTCCTGTGTTTTCAACCTTGTAGATGTCTGCAGTTCCCATAACTGCAGAGGGTTGCAATTTATCATGTACTGGTTTGGTAAGGCTGAGAATGCTGTGTGCTCAGCAGTAAACTGTAATTAATTGCTACCGGATATTGTGGATTCACAATTCCACTTCCCACAGTGAGGATAGTTCTTGGCAACCTTTATAGGACCAGTTTCTCTTGAAGGAAAAAGTACTGGAGATGTAAGGAGGTTTTGCATTCTAAAGTGTTCAGGTTCCATTATAGGATTTGAATTATCACACATACCATGGAGGACTGCCATATAGAGCAGGCACTACCAATGCCAGAACAGTGCCTCCATCTTGCCATCCCGCACTCCTACAGAAGTTTACATCTGGAGATTACAGGCAAAGGTGAAAATAAACAAGAGGCCTGCAGCTCCAATGTCCTTGTCACACCTACAAACATCAAAGGCCCCTTCTGCACACGCAAAATAATGCATTTTCAAACCACTTTCACAACTGTTTGCAAGTGGATTTTGCCATTCCGCACAGCTTTAAAGAGCACTGAAAGCAGTTTGAAAGTGCATTATTCTGCATGTGCGGAATGAGCCAAACTAAAGTCGAGTAGTATGTTACCCAAATTGGTGGACTGCCCTCTGATAATTAGTTTGGGGAATTAGAAGCTAGAAGGTGGCTTAGCAAGAAAATAAGATTTTGGATTTATACCCCACCTTTCTCTCTTGTAAGGAGACTCAAGGCAGTCTACAAACTCCTTTTCCCTTCCTCTCTCCACAACAGACATCTTGTGAGGTAGTTCTGAAAGAACTGTGACTAGCCCCAGGTCATGCAGCAGGCTTCGTGTTTGTTTAATTCCATTAACTGACGTGGAAAACATGGATTTACTTGCTGCAGTTTGCCCCTTTTTGTGTCTACAGTTAAATACATCCTTTATGTTGCCAACATTGGATAGATTGCATTGCTTGCTTTTTTTTGCACCTGTGCAGTCTCTGACATCTTATTCATCAGCAAGTGCAAGAACCGATTGCAAGATTAGCTTGGCTTAAACTTGGCTCAAGGGCAGACACCAAAGGCTCACAGGGACCCCTAAGTAATAAGTCTCAACTGAAAAAAAATCAGATTTTTCTCCCAGTTACGTTTTTAAAATCAGCCAACAGCATAAATGCTGCTGTGTGACAAATGGCAGTGAAAAGACTGTGTGGAAAAGAAGGGTAATGGTACAAATTGGATGCAGTGGAATTTGTTTCATACATCCAAACATCTCTCCAAACAGTCTGTTCTCTGTTTGCAACTTACAAACAGGGTGTGAGCTGACCTGATGGTTTTCCCTCTCCCCCTGCCTTTTAAAATTACTTTTACCCTGTTTCCCCGAATATAACACATCCCCAGAAAATAAGACGTAGTAGAGGTTTTGCTGAAGTGCAAAATATAAGGCATCCCCCAAAAGTAAGACGTAGCAAAGTTTTTGTTTGGAAGCATGTCCACGACGAACAGAACACAGAAAAATAAGACATCCCCTGAAAATAAGACATAGCGCATCTTTGGGAGCAAAAATTAATATAAGACACTGTCTTATATTCGGGGAAACACGGTAGCTTTTTTCACACATGTGCTGCAGTGATGATTCACCACATCACTGATTCCCTTATCCACAAAATCAGGGGGAAGGGAAAAGGCAATTAACTTAAAATTTAAGAGAAGATGGGCGAAATGGTGAGGTGAGGGATGAAGTATAGCAGTGCAGGCACCAAAAGGGAGGTTTGGCGGCCTTATAGGGGTGGGAAAAACAGCTTGCCATTTTGGTGGGGGGGAAAAGAAACATTTCAGCATGATCCTACTGTGAGAGAAGCCAGCTCTGAAACGTTTCAGTTAGAAACATCATTGCAAAAGTGTTTGCAGAAACAACGGACGAAAAGTTGCTCAGAATCATTTTCAGAAACAAACAGGGGGAAATGTGTGGAACTCCACAGAAGAAATGTTTCATTAATGGGCTAGAAATTATGTAAACTGTTTTTTTGCAGAAAAGGACTTCAATAGAGCAGAACTAAACCAGTTTCTACCAGATCTTCTGTGCAGATAGGTACGGGTAATAATTGAAAAACAAGAAAAACTGCATCCCGCATTGCCCTGCTGTTCCCACTTGTCTGGCCCAGCATTAGATTTTGTAATCATGACACTTGCAGCAACAGAGCAAAAAGATATCTCTGCGCTATAAGCAGACACATAGCCAGACACTTTGCAAAAACCATACTTAGGGGTTGATTTCCCCTTTAATATACATGGGACTGATCAATTTTTGTACCACGCCAAGGTATATAGCACCGTTTGTTCCAGGGAGCTCCCTACAGTTTGTGGGGCATTCCTCATTTGCCTGGTTTGGGTGGGCAACCTCCTGGCAATGCAGCCTACCCATGTGCCCTTGCTTGAGGACAACAGGAGAAATGTGGAGGGTAGAAGCTGAAATCAATGTCACTTCCAGCCAAAAACATGGAAGCGGCATCAGAATGCCTGGTGACACTCTGGAATTTCCCTGAAACTCGATGGTCTTCACCTGCATGTGGCTTTGAGACATTATGAAATGTCATTTCCATGCCTTGTCCCATCTTCAGAGCTACTGGGGCACCAGCAAGGTAATGGCCTGACAACCCTAGAAGTTAAAAATGATAAACACAAGCCGGGGAGCCTCTCCCCCAAACAAAAAACTTGCCAAAAACTCAAGGAAGTAAGTAGTAAGACAATACTATTTATAGTGATCAATACTAAATATACATACACATACAAGCTGATACAAAACAACGGTACTTATCATGTAATCCGTGTTCATCACGCTCAGTCCATTCATAAGTTCCAAAACCTTTCCTGAATGACGTGCGCAAACGGGATGAGCGTTTTTTGTTTGGGGGAGAGGTTCCCCGGCTTGTGTTTATCATTTTCGGATTCCCTTACTTGCCTTCCATTTGCTAACCCTAGAAGTTATGCAAAACAAACACAACTCAACAGCTATATATGACAGCCCACCAACAGTTTGATAAATCTCCTAGTTTTGTTGCCTGCCTTAGACTACAAAACTAGCTGGTTTGAATGGCTGCTTGGTAAGCCACCTGCCATAGGAAGAATTTTAAACTCTCTCAGCTTCTTTCTCCATCTTGTCCCTGGCCAGAAAATCCATCTGCTGAATGTCAGTCAGTTTTCATTTTAAATGCCATGTCTTCAGTATTTCCCATATTCACTGTTCACTTCAGGGTTAAGACTCAGATGTTTTTGTGCATCCAGTCTCATCATGTTCTGTCACTGGTTCTATTAATATTAAGGCTCTGTAGACATCTGTATTGTCATAAGCTCACAGTCACACTGCATCATGGCATTCATATGGAAATAGACTTTAGAAATGCCATTTCTAATCTCTAGTTTCAGGTTAATTTACAGCATCATGGCATGAAGTTATTTTTTAAACCAGTGTAGAGTTGTGATTTAAATGTGGGAGACCTGCTTTTGAATCCCCATTTGGGTCATACTCTTACTTCAGTGGGTTTAGAAGGGTGTAACTCTTGTTTTGGATCTTGGCCTAAACTTTCTCACAGAGTTGTTATGAGGGAGAAATGGGACAGCCTAATCCAGTGATGGCGAACCTATGGCACGGGTGCCAGAGGTGGCACTCAGAGCCCTCTCTGTGGGCACACGCAAACAGAGTGCCCCCCCACATCTAGGCTGATCTGGGCCACTGGGCTCGATTATTAGCATTAAATCTAAGACCTAGTTTTGGGGAAGTAGTATAGGTAACCTTGTTAAGCGCTGTTAAACCCCACTGATTTTCATGCAAAGAACTAAAGCGTGATCCTTTACCTTGGAGTAAGCTCAGTTGCTGGCAATGGGGCTTGCTTCTGAGTAAACCCTCCTAGGGTCGTGACTCACCCGTTGGAAGAGTTGCACGGTTGCTTCAAAGCAAAGCCATCGACAATCACCAAGCTTACTCCTGAGTAACGCACGGAGCCACCCGTTTTTTCTAAACTAAAACCTCAGTATTCAGGTTAAATTACCGTGTTGGCACTTTGCGATAAATCAGTGGGTTTGGGGTTGCAATTTGGGCACTCGGTTTCGAAAAGGTTCACCATCGCTGGCCTAATCTACATATCACACACTAAACTCCTTCATGGAAGATTAGGATGTGAATATGGAGAATTAATGAATAAGTTCCCCATGAGAAACTGTGGACATTCTACATGTTCTTGTTTTCAGTAGGAAGTCATAGTTCTCATCTATAACATCAACAGGATGACATTTAAACAGTCCAGTCTGTCCTACCAGCCCCAGTATTTCTGCCCCAGGCTATTATTCCTCAGGAGCATATTTATTTCTGGTCAATTCACTGGTTCCATGCACTCATGTAGTTATTATTGCACGTATTTACATAGGCCTTTGTATTGCAGACAAGCATCCCAAAGCAAAAATACTCTTTTCCATTTTTTTTAAAAAAAGGTCAACTGTTTAACGTGTTTTGACATAACCATAGTTACTCTGGGACATGGAAAAGTAGCCAAGATGGTAGTCCCACTCCCAGGTTTCTCTCTGGGGCAGAACGAAACATCCTCCGACACTTTCTTCTCCTGAGGGAACATTTAGGAGATACGTGGTTGACCTCAACTCTGGGCAATTTCCCACTGGTGATTAATCCTGGGATAGTCACTAGGGTTGGTCGATGCTCAAAAAACTGAGTAAAATTCGGATTCGGATGTTTGGGGACATAAAATGATTTGTATGCCCAAATCTGAATCATAGCCAATTCGGATATGCCTGAAAATTCGGGTAAATCTGAAAAATTCGGGTCCGTTTTATTTATTTATTCATTTTTTGGTGTTTTTACACGTTTCGGCCTTCAGGGGGTGCACCTTTAAAGGCCACTTGGCAGCACCAAACTTTCAGAGTATCATCCGGAGACTGTTCTGATGATTCTCCCTAAGTTTTGGTTGAGCAAAGTTATTGTAGCAAACACCAAAAGGGGTGTCCCCCATTGTTTCCAATGGGTGCTAACAGGAGATGGGGGCTACACTTTTGAGGGTCCGTAACTTTGGACCCCCTGAACCAAACTTTACCAAACATGGGCAGTATCATAAGGACAGTCCTTGTATGATACCCTGAAATATTGGTGACAGTAGCTCAAAAACTGCGCCCCTCACAGTCACCCAAAAAATTTCCCCAGATTCTATGCTCTGCAGTGACTGGCTGGCTCCATTGCAGCCAATGGGAACTTTCTGAAGGAGAGCTGTGGAGTGCATATTTCTCATGGTAAGCTCACAAAACATTCAGGGTATCTTCAGGAGAGTCTCTTCATGACACCATCCAGGTTTGGTGACCGTTGCTTCAGGGGGTTCAATGTTATGGGCCCCCAGAAGGGTAGGGTCCATCTCCCACTGTCCCCATAAGCAAAGTTCCCCAAACCTGGATGGTGTCATCCAGAGACTCTCCTGAAGATACCCAGAAAGTTGACAGCAATGCAGCTAAGTCACTACAGAATAAAGAATCTTGGGCAAATTTCTGGGGATGTCTGCAGGGGGCACATTTTTAAACATATCAGCACCATAATTTCAGGGTAACATCAGGAGACTGTCCTGATGATACCTCCCAAGTTTGGTGCTGTTAGGTTCAGGGGGGCCAAAGTTATGGACCTTCAAAAGTGTAGCCTCATCTACTATTTGCTTCCATTGTAAACAATGGGGGATGGGGCACCCCCTTTGGGGGTCCATAACTTTGGCTTCCCTGAACCAAACTTTACCAAACTTTGAGGGTATAATCAGGACAGTCTTCTGATGATACCCTGAAATTTTGGTGCTAATATGTCTAAAATGCAGGCCGACACGTGAAAAAACACACACCAAAAAACCACGATTCGGCTGCTGATCCGAATCCCCTGGATCAGATGTGATTCGGACAGCTCGGATTCGGACCCAACTCATTTGAATCCATCCGAATCAATGCAGATTCGGTCAGCAGAGTCTACTACTGATACCACCCAGGCTTTGTGAAGTTTGGTCCAGGGGGTCCAAAGCTATGGACTCCCAAAGGGGGTGCCCCCATCCCCCATTGTTTCCAATGGGAGCTAATAGGAGATAGGGGCTACACATTTGAAGGTCCATAACTTTGGTCCCCATGAACCAAACTTCACCAAACTTCACCAAACAGTAGGGTCTCCTAAAGATGCCCTGAAATTTTGGTGCTGCTAGCTTAACAATTGCACCCCTGACAGCAGGCACCTCCCCCCACAAGGGACAGGCCTAGACGTCTTCACTAGAAACATGCTGCAGTGAGGATGTTGGAACTTGGATGAAAAGGTGCCAATTCTTTTGAAACTTGGTTATATCTAGATTAAATTTTCAGTGGGAATTTGGTCTCTATCTCCTTGATCTGAAGACAATAAACCCCCAGCTGGGTCTCTCTGCTTTCATAGAGAGCTGAAGTCACTTCAATCCCACGTTGGAAGTCCTCTTTTCTATTTTTTAGAAAAGGTCAATTGTTTAACATATTTTGACATCACTACTATAGCTATGGGACATGAAAAAGTAGCCATAGCAAATATACTTACATTTATCCATTAGTGAGTTATAAACTTGGCTGACCCTCCTTTTTGCCTCTCCAAATCTGAAAGGATGACTTAGAACACAGGCTTTGAATTAAGTGATATTGCTGAAGGTGTGAATAGCTGACAGGGATCAAATTTGGCCCCAGGGGCTGGAAAAAAAATGCATGAAGGCAATGAATCAGATTATGGATGTGGATCAAAATGGATTAGATAATCTTACTGCAGCTTTTCTTTGCTTCTCCTGGTGATGTAGAGAGGCAAACAGTGACTAAGCAAGATCTGTGTTAAATCCTCCCAAGTATTTTCCCTGTTAAAAGACTTTACTTGTTTCACGAGATTTTTACACTGTAATTATAAAGCCTATGAGGGAGTAGTTGTTAACTGGGTACCAGCCAGTATCAATTTTTTTTATCCTTTGAGGCAATCCCATACCCAAAACTTCAAGATTTATGCAAAACAAATTATACACAAAAATGTTATTTCATGACAAGGCCTCACAGCCCCACCCAGGGTTATTAACCTCCAGGTGGTAGCTGGAGATCTTCTGGGTTACAACAGCAAGCAGTTCACCTGGAGCAAATAGCCACCTGGAAGGTGGACTCTGTGGCATTACACCCCACTGAAATCCTTTCCCCCCTCAAACCCTGCCTTCCTCGGACTCCATCCCCCAAATCTCCAGGTTCTTCCCAACCCAGAGCTAGTGGGCAATTAAAAACGAACTGCTCGCTCTCTCATTTGCTTTGTCCCTAATTGCTAGAAATGAGATTTCACAAAACTCTTCAGACTGTCCCTCAGGTTCTTCTGAAGTTTCAAGTAAGGAAGAGTCAGAAGCGATTTGATGGCACAACACACTGGCCCATTCCACACAACACAAATAAAATGTTTTCAGGCAAGAAATAAAACGTTTGCTCCATGGAGTTCCACCACATTTTTAGCCTCAGATGTTTTATTTCCAGCCTGGGAACATTTTATTTGCATTGCTGTGCTCTTGCGATTCTTTTGTGAAAACATTTTGAAAACATTTTGACTTGATGTGCGATCTCTTTGAGCTGTTTCCCATGCCTCCAGGACATTCCTCGTCGGTGTGGTTTTCTGAGCTTGCACAAACCATCTGACACCATTTTTTTCATCAGATTTTTAGAAAAAAATTCTGGGAGGTTGTGTCTTTGAAGCTATATTCTGGCCCTAAACCAAACTGCACCAAACTTGGGGGTATCATCAGGACAGTCTCCTGATGATACCCTGAAATGTTGGTGCCAATACATCATAAAACCCTTGCAGGCACCCCCAGAAATTTTGCAAAGATTCTTTGGGGGGGTTTGCAGCAGTTTTTCAGCAGCAGCAGCATACGGCAGCCCAGCCTTATGCTGCTGCTGCATTCATTCCTTCGGAGACTTGGCAGAGGCAGCGCAGCAGCAGCAGCGACTGTGGGTTTTGGGGGTGGAGTTTGGAGGGGGAGTTTTGGGGTGAGGGTCTTTTGGGGGGTTGCAGAGTGGCGCCGCCGGCGGGTAGGTGGTTTATTTCCCACCCCCCCAGTGTTTTTCCTGTCTTTTGGGGTGGGGATGGGAGTGAGGTGCCAGCTGCGGGTGGGTGGTTCTTAAAAAAAACTTTTAAAGGCTCGGACGAGCCGCAGCTTGGATCTGAATCCTACGATCTGAATCCTACGATCTGAATCCTACGGGTGAGATTTGGACTGCCCAGGTTTGGACAGTCCGAAGCCTCTGAATCAAGCCAGGGTTTGAGACCAGAAACTATGCAGAATTCGAGGGTCCGAATCTCTACCTGGCCATTAGTAGAAATATGTTTATTTTTATTATATTTATAAATATAATAAATAACAACGGCAAACAGCAACTGACGGCTGACGGCAACTGACGACAACGACGAGCAGGCAGCGGCGGCGTGACGACGACGACGACGACGATGATGATGATGATGTGGGGGGTAGCAGAGACATTGTTTTCTGAGACACTGCAGCTCTCAGCAAAGAATGAATCCCTCAGTCTGAGAAACTGTTGAATAATGCCCACTCATGTAGTTATACCAGTATACACATTTGGAAAAAAGGGATTAAATAGTACCTTTTGGACTGGTAGTGTGTTGTAGTTTCTTTATATGTGAGAAAATAAATAATCTTATCAAGTAGAACAGAGATATCTGAGTGTTTTTTACAGGAAATAGCAAATGAGTTTTGCTGAGTAGTATTTGCAAGCTATAAACATTTTCCCTCCCTGTCCTTGCATCAGGCACCAATCTCAGGCATTAGCAAGACTTGGGTTAGCCAAAGCATCTAAAATCCTAGGAGTCACTCTCCCCATCAAATTATGTATCCTCATGTCACTATGTTCTTTACTTCTTTCTCTCCTGCTCAACCTCTTAATCTAAAATCATTTGAGAATGTGTAACTTAAGTAGGAAACTGATCAAAAACTTTGCAAATGTTCTAAGTTGCATTATATTTGTAATGTTTATTGCGTATAAAATATTCAGGCCTAGGCATGCCTGATCTTGTCAGATCTCAGAAGCTATGCAAGTTCAGCCCTTATTAGAATTTGTATGGGAGACCATCAAGGAATACCAGGGTTGCTAGGCTGAGGAGGATAATGGCGTGCTACACAGATGGCGACAGTAGCCTTTACTCACTCACTCCTCACTCCCATCACTCACTCCTCCTCCCTTTCACTCACTCCACTCCTCCTTCACTCACTCACTCAATCACAGCCTGTATATTCTGGCCACATAACTTTGTTTTCCTGGATTAGAAAAACACAATTAGTGATCATGAGTCCTTAGAGAATATCACATAAGAAATTAGGTATTTTTGCAGTACAATAGTTCCTACTGCCAGTCTGAACTCAGACATTCCCATATACTTTCATAATTTGACCAAATGAGCCAGGTCAGATCTCTCAGGATTCTGCTTCTCAAGTTTGATAGAAGCCCCTTATGCACATGCAGAATAATACACTTTCAATCCACTTTGCAGCTGAGTGGAATAGCCAAATCCACTTGCAAACAATTGTGAAAGTGGATTTACAGTGCATTATTCTGCATGTGCGGAAGTGGCCAGACTCCTGTAGATACAGCAGGCAGCCTCTAGATCAAGGGTCTGCAACCTGTGGCTCTCCAGATGTTCATGGACTATAACTCCCATCAGCCCCTGCCAGCATGGCTCTAGATGATTCTGCAAACCCACAGCAAAGTTGGTGCTTTCTGATATTAATTTAAAGCAAACAGGCCAGCAGGTGGCACTAGACAAGTCCAGCATCAGCCCAGCCTACGTATTTTTGCGTCTTCATAAATAACACAAAACCAGTTTATAAAATAGAACTGGGTGAGAAATTCAGAATTCTGAGAATCTGATAGTATAATCCTTAACTCTATCCCTGAAAGAACTAGGAAGGTGACTGAAACCAGGGCCTGCATATTTGGAGATACCCACACCAAGCCATGTGAGTCTTATGTGGGGGGGACGCAAAATCGGCCCCCCACACTGAAGCTGCAGGTTGCAGCAAGTCGTGGGCCGGCTTGCCACGACCCACCAGCTGCTGCAGCCCCCCCCCCACAACTCAACCTGCATCGCAGGCACCCCTTGGTCCACCCTTGCCAGAGGAAGGCGGTTGGCAGTCGATGCAGGTTGAACTGGGGAGGGCGGGGGAGCAGCTTTCCCACCGGCGGAAAATGATGCCTGAGGCAAGACCATATTTTTGCGCTCCCCCAGGGCATGAGGGGCAAAAATAAGGTCTTGCCCCTGGCACCATTTTCTACCACTACGCCTCTGCTGCATTGTACGTGCTCTTATTATCGTTCAAAATGAAACTTGGAAATTCAGCAGTCCTTGTACCTCACTATCCTACCATATTAGTCCATGCATTCTGGAATGTGAAAGACATCTAAATTCAGGAGGGGATGGGGGATTAGCGTATTGGCCAGAAAAACAAGTTTGGTGTCTTCTTCCTGTAGCTCTAGCTAAGGACTGAGACACCAGCAAAGAAGCGGCCGCAACTTACCATGGCTGCCATTGCTGATGGGGAAGGGACAGCCTCCTTGGTGGCTGCCGCCTTCCCTGGTGGCCTCACGAGCTTCCAAGTGCTCGTGAGGTTTTTCCAGGCCCTAGGGCGCCAAGCAGTGATGCTGGGCGCCCTGATGTTGGTGGGGAGGTGGGCCTAGGCAGCCTTTATAAGGCTGGGCCTGGCCTACAACCTCCCCATTTGCCGGAGCTCAATCGTTGCGGCACTCTGGCTCCGGCCGGTTTGGGAAAAGGGCCCGGCAGGACAGGACTCGTGCCGCCCACCACCCCTTGCCGCTGTGCACGGCCTCCTTTACTGACTTCGGCCAGTTGGAAGAAGGGGCCCTGGCGGGGCAGGCCTCGCGCCGCCCGTCGCTGCGAGTGGCTGCCTTTTCCGGCTTCAGCCGGTGGGTGGAGGGGGCTGTGCCCCCCTTTTTTCAGCCGCTGTGCACGGCCTCCTTTACCGGTTTCAGCCGGTTGTGAGAAGGAGCCCTGGCGGGGCAGGCCTTGCACCCCCCGCCTCTCCTCACCGCTGCAAGTGGCCGCCTTTTCCAGCTTCCGCCATTGGGGGGGCCCTGCGGAGCAGGCCTTGTGCTGCGCCCCCCCTTTTCAGCCGCTGTGCGGCCTTCTCCGGTAGGGCAGGCCTCAGACCGACCGCCCGGCTCTGCCTGCCTGGCGTGGTGCTTCCTATTCCGGCTTCTGCAGTTGTGGAAAGAGTGACAGGGCGGGCCACCGATGCGCTCCACCGCTCACTACCCGCTACCCGGCCTCTTTCCAGCTTCTGCCGGTGAGGGGGGAGGGGGCAGCGGGGCAGGCCTCACGCCACCCGCTGCTCCTGCCGCCATCGCTGCGGTCTTCTGTTCCGGCTTGTGCCCGTGTGGGGGAGGGAGCAGCAGGGCAGGCCTCGCGCCGCCCGCTGCTCTCACCGCTGCTGTGGCCTTTCTTTTCCGGCTCTGGCCAGTGGGGGGGCATTGGGCAGGCAGGCCTTGCACCACTTGCTGCTCCTGCCGCCGCCACGGCCTGCTCCCCGGCTTCGGCTGATGTGGGAGGGGGCCAGGTGGGGTAGGCCTCCCGCCGCCCTCGGCGCCCCACCGATGCGACGACCATCTTTTTGGTCAGTGGGGGGAGGGGGCCAACGGAGGCATCCCCGTCCCAGAAGATCAAGGGAGCATCACACTACAGTTAGGAATGCCCACTCAGATGTGCATCTGCATTGTTATCGTTTGTGGAGGACTGTCACCAGGACTGTCACCAAATATTCCAATTTTCCCAGAGTACGGGACTTTGAGAAGGTAGGAAGTCAACGTATTGGCCAGAAAAACAAGTTTGGTGTCTTCTTCCTGTAGCTCTAGCTAAGGACTGAGACACCAGCAAGTGGTAGTCACCGACCTGATGGCACCAGCATCCCACAAATAAGGATATGAGACAGCCATATAGAAATTAAACTATGTTTTATTAAATGTCTGGTCTGGATGTCATCAGATTTCTCTGAACCCTATTTACTTGAAAGGAAGACTAGGTCTTTTCATATGTACCATCACGAAAAAAGACAGAGGCATTTTAAATTCACATACAGGTTACAATTATATACGGTAATGAGAAACTTTTTCAGAGTCGTTGTCGTATATTTAGGATAAATACAGTAAATTTTAAGATGATTATTATTTTGTTGGATTTATACCCTGCCCCTTCCCAGCAAGGCCAGGCTCAGGGCGGCTGACGGCGAAGTTAAAAACACAATCAATAACTTAAAACAAATCCATATTTAAAACCCTGCATTTTCAGTGAATCACTAATGGATGGCTCCCGCAGCTACCCACATTTTGGGCCGCTCTAACTCCAAACTCAGCCAACATTCTTGCTGGCACATTAACTTTCCAGAGAGGTGTCAAGCTTTATCCCCCTCTCCTCAAATGCTGCACAGCAAACTAAGGGTTTGGTTGACAGTGCTCAGCCTCAAGGGCATCTGCTTCCCAATACACCTTGCTGCTCCAGTAAATGATGGGATGTTTCAGGAATGCCCTTTCTTCCTTCAGTGCCTCAAGGTGCACACTAATTTCCCCAGCTTGTCTAGAGCAGCCTGCCCTGTTTTTAGGACTGCCAGGTCTCTCCAGCCACCTGTGAGTGATGGGGTGTTGAGTTGCAAAATCCAGGTTAAGTAACTGCTGGGGGTGGAGCCTAGGGAAGACAGGGACCTCAGTGGGATACGGTGCCATGGAGTCCACCATTCAAATCATCCCTTTTCTCTAGGGCAGAGATCTGCAACCCACGGCTCCGGAGCCGCATGCGGCTCTTTCAGCCTTGTACTGTGGCTCCGCATGGCCTGGAGGTCGGACGGTAGCATGGCCATGTCCCTCCAGCCTTCCAGAGCAGCGCTGGAAGTAAAGATGAGTGGAGGGGCCAAACCGGCAGAATCTCTGGCAGTGAGGGTGCAGCTTTTTGCGTGTCTACTCTCCCGCCGCGCTCCTTCCAGCGTTGCTCTGGAGGGCTGGAGGGACACGCCCACGCTGCCCTCCGACCCCTGGAGGTCGGAAGGTAGCATGGGCATGTCCCTCCAGAGCAGCTGTCATCCCCTCTGCCATCCCGCAGCCGCCATCCCCCCTCTGCTCCGTCAGGCAAGGGGAGTTTCCTGCCACAAGCGCCTCCTGCCTTCCAAGCTGGAAGGAAAAGGGTGGAAGTCAGGAGGGCTGGCGAGACTGGAGGCTGACTCCATATGGGCCAGCCTCTCCGGCTCGAGTAGTCCGCCGAGGGCCGTGGAAAGCGGAGGAGTCCCTAATGGCTCTTTGGGTGGTAAAGGTTGCCAACCCCTGCTCTAGGGGAACTGATCTGTATGGTCTGAAGATGAGATGTAATTGCAGGAGATCCCCAAGTCCCACTTGGAGGAGCTCATCCCTATCTGTTCCTGTTATCTTTCATTATTGTTGAGCCAGCCCCAAGCCTGGGCTTGTTTACACCACAGCCAGTCCTAAAGGATACCAAAAAAAATATCCTGTTTGGCTCCAAAAGCTGGCCATCTAATTCTGTGGTGCCCTTACGAGAGGTTGGCAGGGCAACAGCACACAGCAAATGCTACCATAGCCACTGCAAAGGCCAGTGCCGAGGCTTTTTTTCCATAGGCCATTTGCACTGCAAATTTTACCTCTGCATTATCTGGATAACCAGATAAAATTATCCTTACCTCTCATATCCCTGCCTTGCTGTCAGACTCCTGTACAAGTAAGTGGCTATACAAGTACAAGGCTAATTAGCAGGAAAATAAAATCTATTGGCGTTTTTTTTACTCTCTTCTGATACTTGGGAGGGAGCAGGGGTTTAGATTGTCGCACCAGTGCCTGCTTGATATGCAACCCCATTCAAAAGGCTGGGCTCTGCCCTGATGTTCCCCGGGGGGGGGGGTTCCTCTGGTAGTGTGGGGAGACAAAATAACACCCCCCCAAAAAAAGTCTCTCCGCTGCTGGAAAGCCCCAATTAGACTTAATGGACTAGCGCCAATGTGGCGATCCCCCTCCCCCTCCTGTGGCTGCGGCTGACCAAGCCTTACCCGATCCCTTTCAAGGGGCTTTTCTCACTTGTCCTGTGGCCCCGGTCTTTTTGCAGCTCAATGTTCAGTCAACCGCCCTAAACCACTAGGTGCCTCCCCAGGGGTAAGGGCAGCCCTCACTCTCTGCGGGTCTCTCTCTACTGGCGTCCGGGGCTGGCCGTTCCCTTCCTGGGACTGCCGTCCCCTTCCGGTCAGCCTTTCTTCCCCGACTGTCCTTCACCCTCTCCTCCCGGCTCTTCCCTTGCTCTCCTCTTCTTTCTTAGCCTCCCTCTCTCCACTCGCTCCCTCCCTCCTTCACCCTGCTTCTCCTCTCCCTCACTCCTCCTCCCTTCACTTAGCCATTGCTCTCTCTTTCCCTGGTCCACCTTCTCCCTCCACGGCCGCCTTCTCCACCTCGGGCTCCCTTTAACCCTCCCGCGCCTGCTGCGGCCAGCTTCGCCCTCCCGGCCCGTCTTAGATGCTTATAAAGGCTTCCACTGGAGTCGCCGGGGCGTTCCGGCCGCGCCGTCGTCCTGGCAGCGCCCTCGATGGTGAAAGTGAGGCTGGCAGCCTGCTGGCCTCGGCCGACATCTGCTCCTTGGAGTGGCCCGGTCGGCAGCTGCCGGCCCCGCCTCCCGGCCATTCAAGTCTGGGGCGAGCGGGTGCAGCGACCCCCGGACAGCCAAAAAATCCATAGCCCCAGCCACCAGCATAACAGAGGCAATGGCTGGGTGGAAGCCATTTTACATGGTAGACACAAGATAATTCCTCCAATAGGTGCTACCTATGTAAGGCTTGGGTGCGTGAACATTTATTATGAGTTTTAACCCATGTGTAAGTTTTCCCAGAAGCCCAGAAATTTATTTATTAGACCTTTATGCTGTAATGCTCAGAGTTTTCCAGATCAGCAACTGTTGGTGTATCTTCTGTCAGGTAGAAACTGTGTACCATTACTAGCCCAGTGGCCAGATAACTGTTAGCCGCAGATTTGCAAACATATTTTGTATGTGCTTTTTGATCATGTTATTGAGAAGTTTAAACACTTTTAGATACTGTCGGGTTTTCTATCTAACCTTGTTCTTATGGATTTCCTTGATTTGCTTTTTTCTCTTCTAAAAACCATTGGGTGCAGAGGCATATCAGGGGGAATTGGTGCCCAGGGACACCACCTGCTCTGGACATCCCCCGACCTCACCCCCACCCCACGCCCCTGCACTTGGGGGTGGGGCATGGGGTCAGGGCTTGGGGTCGGGGTGCCTCTGATGGGCACCGCAGTGGCAGGCTGGCTCCTGGGCCAGCCTGCTGCCGCAGCACCCATCCGAGCCTCCCACCTCCCGGCAGTCCACCTCCTGCCCTCCCCAGGCCCTCGTGAGGGAAGAAGCCAGCTTGAGCTGCCTCCATCCTGCCTCCAAACCCTGCCCCCGAGGGCCTGAGGAGGGAAGGAGGTGACTCGGAAGGATGCTTGTGTCTTTAGGAGCCTCCCCTGTGCCTCTCCAGCTCTTTCAAGCTGGGTCGGTGAGGGGGAGGAGGAGGGGGTGGGGGAAATTTTGTACCCCTTCGCTGGTGCGCCCAGGGTCGTTTGACGCCCCACCGTCACTGTGGGTGGTACGGCCCTGATCGTGTGACAAATGCCTGAGAAAGGTAATGATGATCATTATCACTCAACAGAAGAATACAAGGACCTGCCCTCCCCCCATTTACAGCCATCCACACGGTAGCTTCTTTTCTCTGGGGTACTATGCTACCCAGTTGCAGTATCCGTGATATGGCTAGATTGTGAAAAGGGCTAAAAGGAGGACCAGCAATCTCAACCCAGAGGAGTAGGCTGAATTTGCAGGCCTTCGAAGTTTCTGTCACACTAGGATTACAAGTTGACTTTTTTTTCGCTGTTTTTGTTTTGGGAACACTTACCCAACTATCCTGAGACTGGTTATTTTCATTTTTCATGTGTGATTTTTTTAACTTCTCCAATGTATTGATTAGTTGGGGGGGGGGGGGGTTTCTGACATGTGTCTTATCGGTGCCCTAGATCCCAAAGTGTTTAGGATCAATTGTGCATGGTCTAAATATCCCAGGTTGAGCAAGGGTTCAAATATCCCAGCAAGGTCCAAATATCCCAGCAAGGTCCAAATATCCCAGTTTCAAGAAGTTCACACAGTTCCCGATCCTAAAGCAGGTTTGTCCTGCAATATTTCCCTCATCCTGGGTTTTTTAAAAACGCTAAAATGTCAATCTTTTCCCAATCTTTTCCCAAAATCAAATCACTTCCATGTGAAGGCCACGGGAGCAAAACCATTTTTTTTGGTATCCCACTGCCTGATCTCCCTGCCTTACATCATGTCAGTTTCATTTACAAGCCTTACATCAGTGATGGCGAACCTTTTCGAGACCGAGTGCCCAAATTGCAACCCCAAACCCACTTATTTATCGCAAAGTGCCAACACGGCCATTTAACCTGAATACGGAGGTTTTCGTTTAGAAAAAATGGTTGGCTCCGAGGCGCGCATTACTTGGGAGTAAGCTTGGTGAAGCAACCGTGCAATGCTTCAAGTGGGTGAATCACGAGCTTAGGAGGGTTTACTCAGAAGCAAGGCCAGCCTAGGTGTGTGTGTGTGAGGGGGGTGATTTTCCACTCCCCCTACATGACGAGGGCTCTGAGTACCACCTTTGGCACCCGTGCCATAGGTTCGCCACCACTGCCTTACATCATGTCAGTTTCATTTCTGCTGAGTTGCAGCCCACCCTTTCCAAAATGTTCCCCGATCAAGTTTTCTACCCTTCGACAGCTCTTCCAGAAGCCAGGCAAGCAAGCCCATATGGGAAAGAATGAGCGCTCACCCCATTCCAGTGCTTTCTCACCAAGAGCCACTCAGTAGCCGAGCCACAGCCTGGCCAGCCCAATCCTGCGGCTCTGGGCTCATCTTCCCAATGGGATCCTGGGAGGGGCCAAGAAGCTCTTCCAACAGCCAGGCAAGTTAGCCCACATGGGAAAGCATGAGCGCTCACCCTGTCCGCGTTCGCTCTCACCAAGCCCCGCTCACTAGCCAAGTCACAGGGGAGCCCAGCTCTGGGCTCACATTCCCAATGGAAGCCCAGAGGCGTAGCTAGGGAAAATGGATCCCGGTGCAAAATCTGAGTTTTGCTGCCCCCCATGTTTGTGTTTTTTGTATTTTTTAGTGTTTTTTCAGTTTTCAGCCTGCAGAGGGTGCAGTTTTTAGACTAGCAGCATCAAAATTTCAGGGTATCTTTAGGAGACTCTCCTAGTGATACCAGCCAGGGTTGGTGAAGTTTGGTTCAGGGGGTCCAAAGTTATGGACTCTCAAATGTGTAGCCCCCATCTCCTATTAGCTCCCATTGGAAACAATGGGGGAGGGGGCACCCCCTTTGGGAGTCCATAATTATGGACTCCCTGAACCAAACCTCACCTAACTTGGGTGGTATCATCAGGAGAGTCTCCTAAAGATACGCTGACATTTTCATGCTGCTAGCCTAAAAACACGCCCTCCCCCGGGCCCCTTGTAGCTCTGCCTCTCTGGGGGCCTGAAGAGGAGGGGTGGGGAAGTGCATGCTTGGCAGGATGCTCTCACCCTGTGACAGTCCCCAAGACCAGTCAAATGTTATTTGGTTTATTGGGTGGGAGGGGGTGAGTGTCTCATGCTGTGGTTTCTTGCAAACCTTTAAATGTGGATGGGACATACTGCTGCACCCAGTGTTGGTCAAAAGTTTTTACTCGGTATAGCACAACGTGCTTGCCGTGGCTCACTGCACCAGCTCCTTTCCAAAGCTAGAGAGAAGGGGCGGGGGGTGTCCTGCTTGGTTTTCCTGTGGTTGCTGTGGATCTGTCCATCAGAAGCATTGCCTTTGGTGGGAGGAAGAGCCAATTAGAATGCAGCACACCGGGGTTGTTCGAGCATGCATGCTGCATCTGCATTGTAAAAACAAAAAAGGCCAGGTTTGTGCAAAAAAAATCAGAGTATTTCCTCCCAGTCAACTTAATTCCCTCACAGAAACGAACACCCGTGCAAAGGGAGAAATTGGGATAAAATAGATTTTAAATACCAAATATAATCTGGTATAATTATGCTGTGCGGAATCGACCTACGAGTGTCTGTTTATGAGTGACATTTAAATTTGGGAATGGAGAGAGAAGAAGACGAGTATCCAGGCTCCCAAGGACTCAGGATGGAGCAACTCTGTTCCTCTGTGACTGACAGTGGTGCCAAGCACTTTCAAGTGCTGTCAGGTCAAAGCCAGAGGGTTTTCAAAGCAAGAAACATTCTGAAGTGTTTTGCCATCACCTGTCTCTGCTTAACAAGCCTAAGGTTGTGGTGAGTGTGTGCGTTCCGACCTTGAGAGGTTCCTGCCTGAGCTTTCTGGCTTCCTGTCTGGGAAGGAGAATGTTGCTGTTTTAGGTTATCTCTTACTTGCTTGCTAGTCTGTGTGAAACTCTGCCTTGTTTACACTGTCTTGGCGGGAACCTGCTTTGACACTCTGTAAAAGTTGTTGACCGAGGTCTGGGGCTCCAGATCCCACATCGTCTGCATCTGACTAAGAATGCCAGCTCAATAAAGAACTTAGAACGGTTGTTTTTGCCTGGACTTTACTGGTTCATTACACCTAGACTTCCTTGGTGGTCTCCCATCTAAGTACTAACCCTGCATATCTTCTGAGCTCAGACAAGATTGGGCTAGTCTAGGTCACTAATACAGCTGCATGAAATGGTAGAGTTTCTTGCTTGCCCTGACCAGTGGTATAACCTACACCCAGCTGACTTCTTCTGAATGGTGGCAGCCCTTCAGGTTGCTTGCCCCAACCAACCTGCCTGTATTATAATAACTGCTCCAGCTGGCGACCTCAGCACTGAACTTCTCAGAAAGAAGTGGAGGCAGCTGTCAGCAACACCACTGCTGTACTATTATCACTGCTGGCCTCCACTAGGGCCAGGGCCTTTATGGCCTTGGCCCCTGCTTGGTGGAATGCTTTCCCTCCAACTGTCCGGGCCCTGCAGGATCTTGGCGAGTTCCGCAGGGCCAGTAAGACCGAGCTGTTCCACTGGGCTTTTGGAGAAGCTGGCCGCTGATGGCGCTCCCTCTCCCTCCTTTTTTAACTTCTGCGGCCCTTATTCATCTATTAGCTTTTCCATCTCCCTCTCAAGAGGGGCTTTTGGGATCGTCTGGATGCTATATTTTGTAAGCTGTGTTTTAAATGGCCTTAATTATTTTAATGTTTAGAGCCTATATTGTGTTTATATTTAAATTATGAGAGTGCTCTTTTGTTAAGTTATGTTATGTTGTTTATGTTGTACAATATAAAAGTATTATGATTGTTATTGTTAGTGTTGTTATTGTTGTTGCTGTTATTGTTATTAACAACAACAGCAACAACAACAACAACAACAACAACAACAACAACAACAACAACAACAACAACAACAATAATAATAATAATAATAATAATAATAATAATAATAATAATAATAATAATAATAATAATAATAATAATAATAATAATACGAGGATTTAAGGATTGAACTACAAAGACTCTGGCACAAACCAGTAAAGGTGGTCCCAGTGGTGATCGGCACACTGGGTGCAGTGCCTAAAGATCTTGAACGGCACTTAAAAACAATTGGCGCTGACAAAATCACCATATGTCAGCTGCAAAAGGCCACCCTACTCGGCTCTGCACGCATTATTCATCGATACATCACACAGTCCTAGATGCTTGGGAAGTGTCCGACGTGTGATGTAATACAAAATCCAGCATATTGATCTTGTTTGCTGTGTATAACTGTTTTGTATAATAATAATAATAATAATAATAATAATAATAATAATAATAATAAT
>NC_059427.1:166901107-166927020 GCF_021028975.2 Sphaerodactylus townsendi
ATGGATGGATGGATGGATGGATGGATGGATGGATGGATGGATGGATGGATGGATGATAGGCCACATTCAGATAAACAAGATCCCAAGCACAGTGTCCCTGGTATCACCTGATAAAAGGATTGGAGGGCTAACTATTTGTGTTAGGAGTTGGGAATCTAGTCACATGTCCTCTTTCTGTTTTATATGTCAACACAGGAGAAACTGATGTTCTCTGTGATCCATGAGAGTTTCTCCAAGAGACTAAATAGCATCCCCAGAGATAATTTCTGGTCAGGAAACTGGCACAGGTTGGCAGGAAGTTGAAATATCTTCTCTATGTATACCGCAGTCCCAGTCTGAATGAAGCACAGAGATGTGTGAATCAGGCTAACACTGTACATTTCACTTGTTCTATTATTTGAAGCACTTGTACTGAAAGTGAGCCAGGCTTAAAAAACAAATAGAATACAGGGAGATGAGGTGAGAGAAAAGACAGCAGTTCTGTTAAGAACATAAGAACATAAGAACATAAGAACAAGCCAGCTGGATCAGACCGGAGTCCATCTAGTCCAGCTCTCTGCTACTCGCAGTGGCCCACCAGGTGCCTTTGGGAGCTCACATGCAGGAGGTGAAAGCAATGGCCTTCTGCGCTGTTGCTCCCGATCACCTGGTCTGCTAAGGCATTTGCAATCTCAGATCAAGGAGGATCAAGATTGGTAGCCATAGATCGACTTCTCCTCCATAAATCGGTCCAAGCCCCTTTTAAAGTTATCCAAGTTAGTGGCCATCGCCACCTCCTGTGGCAGCATATTCCAAACACCAATCACACGTTGCGTGAAGAAGTGTTTCCTTTTATTAGTCCTAATTCTTCCCCCCAGCATTTTCAATGAATCCCCCCTGGTTCTAGTATTGTGAGAAAGAGAGAAAAATTTCTCCCTGTCAACATTTTCTACCCCATGCATAATTTTATAGACTTCAATCATATCCCCCCTCAGACGTCTCCTCTCCAAACTAAAGAGTCCCAAACGCTGCAGCCTCTCCTCATAAGGAAGGCGCTCTAGTCCCTCAATCATTCTCTTCATTCACATGCTCAGTTTTTAGTCCAACTTGATTCTCATCCCACTTTACCAGTTCCCACACCTGTAAACAAAATGGCTCCACTTAAGCAAAGAAGATGAATCCCATTGGTTTCGAGGGAGGGCAGGCTGCATTGTATAGTCCAATCATCTCATTTCTCAAACGCTAAGTAGGGTCAGTACTCGGAAGGGAGACCTCCAATGAGAGTTCTGCAGAGGAAGGCCTTGTAAACCAGCTCTGCTTCCCACTTGCCATGAAAGCCCCTTGCTGGAGTTGCCATACGTTGGCTGTAACTTGACAGCCCTTTGCACACACACAAACACACATATTGGCTTCAGTGAAGCAACGACAGATAAATACTGACCCCTGAGAGTTTGCTGTATCCTACAGTTACCTTCTGCTTTACTGGAGAGTGGCTTTTCTGATGGCAAAAGTCAATCATTACTGAAGGTTGTTGTGTGGTAATAGCTGTAGTTTGTTTCATTGCTGATGTCTAGATGTTTGTCCCATTAGAGAAACTGTTTCCTGTTAAGAAGGAAAGAAAGATGGGAGAGAAAGTAGGGCAGGGGCTGTAAGAAGGACAGAAGGTCAACACTTTTTGTTTGCAATCCTGTCTTCTTGTTTCGTCTTGTCTGCATCAAGTTACACAATAGATTTCTTTCACTGTTGGAGGAAATACTAGTGGAAAGGAGTTATAGTTTGGGTTGCAAACTTCAGACTGGGAAATTCCTAGAGCTTCAGAGGTTGAATCTGGGCAAGGTGGAGTTGAGTGGAAAAGAGGGACCTCAGCAAGTTACCCGTATATACTCGAGTATAAGTCGACCCAAATATAAGTTGAGGCACCTAATTTTACCACAAAAAACTGGGAAGCTTATTGACTCGAGTATAAGTCTAGGGTGGGAAATGCAGCAGCTACTGGTTTACTAGTAACAAATCTTGACTTGCATTTTGCAGTCTTTAAACACTACAAGTGCAATGGAATCTCTCTCCAAGAGGATGCCATGCCTGTCAGAACACAAATTTCAAGGGCACAGAAAGGGCACCTAACACGGCATTCAGAGCCAATGGAGCAACTCTAATTGCAAAGATTGTGGCTTTATCAAAGCTAGAGGATTTACAAGCCTAGCTTTACATAAAAACACAAAAGGGAGTAGTGAATTTAATACTCAAAATTGGATGCAGGCAAAATGCTTCTGCCGCAGCTGGTGTGATCTCCTTTCTCCGTGTGCCACAGCTCCGGTGGCCATCTTGGAATTACCATATATACTCGAGTATAAGCCGAGGGGGGCTTTTTCAGCATTTCAAAATGTGCTGAAAAAGTCGACTTATACTCGAGTATATACGGTAAATGGCAAAAAGCCCACCTTACAAAGCAGCCATTTTTTTTCAAGAGCAACTGTTCCCTTCAGCCTGGAGATTTGTAATTCCAGGAGACCTCCAGTCCCCACACGATGGCTGGCAAGTCTACATAGGATCCAGCCCCGCATTTCTTTTGCCTGTCAACCACGCGTAGCTTTGAAGATGTCCCTGCTGTCTTCAAGTTCGTGCCTTTAGCTGGCAAAGTTTTAAGCCTGTGTTCTTTCTGCGCTTGCTCAGCACCTTGCCCACAGTGATAATGATCATGCCCAAAGCCTCTGGATGCTCTGTGCAAAAAGATTACTAGGAAGAAGCCTGGCAAAAGATCTATCTTGGGTAGTTCCTGGCCAAACAAAACATTGCAAGCAAGAGCTGATTATAGTAATTAAGTTAAGGAAGAGATTGCCAAAAGAGTGGGTGAATTCCCCATCACATGCAGTCTTTGGATAGACAGCAGAGCTAATGTTTAAGTCTCAATATAGGTTAGCTGGCATGTTATCATAGGAGCTACAGTGAAGAAGATAGGTTGATTCTCAGGACTGTAAAGGACTTTAATGAAAACTTAAGAAGTTTGCACTAAAAGCTTAGAGATGATTGCTAGTTTATTTCGTTACTCAGCCAGCCTGAGAGCTTTGGGGCACAATCTTCAAATGCTGAGTGCTAGTAAGACATAGTGGCTAAGAGAATCTGTGAATTGTTCAGGTCTTGCCTCTGGCCCTTTCCGCACGGGCTGTTTACAGTGCCCTAGGGATGGCAAAAACGCCGTCCCTAGGGAGCTGTTAACGTAAGGAGCGCAGCAGCGCACTCGCCCAGCCCGGCTTCACAAAGCTGCCATTTTCCCCACCTGGCTCCCCGAGCGAGGTTTTGGAGAAGCTTGGCGGCTTCCAGCCGCTGCCGCGTCGCAATAGCGGCTGCTGGAAAGTGCCGCATCCCCCCTTTCCCCAATCGATTCTTACACCTTCCCTGCACGGCCTTCACAGCGCATCGTGGCGTGCTGGGACACTCCCCAGCCCTGCAACTCTCTGGGAGGCGGCAGCGCGGGTGCAGAGGGGCATGTCCCTCTGGCCTCAGCGGCACTTACCGGAAGGTGCGCCAGGGAAAAAAAATAAGTCGTCGGAGCGATTACGAAAGCATGGCGCGGTATACCATCTTACCTGTCGTTATCGGGACCCGTTCGTGTCACGCTCCGACCCCAACTAGCATTATTGCATGCAGAAGCTGACCTCCTGGCGCAAACTCACTCAGGTGGCGCCAAGCAAGCCTCTCTCTGCCTCATTTTATTTACAATCTGGAGATTTTTTAAAATGTATATATTTTTACCCTGCTTTCCCTGCTTTCCCTGCCTCACCCCCCCCCCACAAGTGGGTGCTCTATGCAGCTTATATCACAGTTCTCCTGTCTTGCATTTTATTCTCACAGCAGCACCCCTGTGATGTAGGCTAGGCTGAGAGACGACTGGTCCAAAGTCAGTGGCCATTTCCACACTGGTCCAAATATCCTAGCGGGGGCAAGTGAAATATCCCAGTTCGTGCAAGTTTTCTACACAGTTCCTGGTGCCCCAGTGTTGCCCCGCTATATTTCCCTTATCCCAGGATTTCCAAAAATTGCTAAATTGATGATTCTTTTCAAATATCCCAGGGTGACCCTGCTGCCGTGCAAAGACCACAGGAGCAGAATTGGTTTATTTTTCCCGCCTTGCCGCTCTGGGTCAATGTATATGCCACCATTCCCATGTTGATGAGCTTATAGTCAGCAAAAAAGAAAGGAGGGTAAAGCAAAGAAATAGATTGCAAACCTGTGCGTGTGTCTGCATCTAAGTTCCGTTCAATCAAAGAAATATTAACACATCATAAGAACAAAAGAATGGCAGCTTTCTTTTAGTTGCTAGGGTGGCTGACAATCAATAGCAATAATAATTGAGAGTCATGTGACATCTTAAGCACTAACCATTTGTTTATCGTTAGCCATTTGTTTATTGTTAGCCATTAAGATACCACATGACTCCTAATAATTTTTTTTGCCACTGATCTGTGAACCTTCCTAGATAGATATTTATTATTACGGCATTTTGGCCAGCCAAACTGTGAACCTTCCTAACTGATTGGCCAAAAGTTGAATTAAGTTTTCTGTCCACCTTGTACTGTCTCCTCCTAGGGTCATGTTTACACACGCGGGGATGCACTTGCGGCGTAAATACAAAAGACCCAGGCTCATGTGGAACAAACTGGAGTATTACCTCCCTGTCCTAACTCAGCTCCTGGGAAGAATCGGGCAGCCGCGCAGAGGGAGAAATCGGGATAAAATAGACCCGATTTGTATGATACTGGTTCTAACCTGATCTAATTGTGCCGTGCAGGAACGGCAAGTGAGTAAACTTGCATGACTGAGTTTGCTTCGATCCTGCATCCCCCAGTTCCTACTCTAAAACTCTACCCATTGTACCACACTGTCTGGATAATAGTACTGACCTCCTTTTGTAAGGATGACAATGAAATAATGTACATGCACAACCGGGTGCATTCCTGGGGGTGCAAAAATCACCCCAGGCCCCTCCCCCTTCCCCCCGCAGCACCCCGTCCCCTTCCCAGACTTATCTTCATTCCTTTCCTTTTTTTTTAGAACTTTTTCAGGCTGCAAAAGGGCTGTTCTCAGTAAAAACGGCCTGAGGAACTACAGTTCCCAGGAGACCTTGGGGTTCACAAGGTCTCCTGGGAAGTACAGTTCCCATCAGGCTGTTTTTACTGAGAACAGGCCTTTTGCAGCCTGAAAAAGTTCTGAAAAAGAAAAGGAACTAAAGTAAGTGTGGGAAGGGGGGTGCCGCAAGGGGGGCCAGGCAGGGGGGGGGGAATATAAAATGTGCACCAGGCACAGTTTGGCCCAGCTACGCCTCTGCTCGTTTGAATATCTGGAAGTTGTCTTTCAAGCGTTGGGCCAAAAGAGTGCACACATTACATATGCCTCTTCAAAAGCACAGTTAAGTGTGGGAGCAATCCAGAGATTTTTTTGGTCCAAAGGGGGTCATAATGTGGAAGCTGCCATTAGATTATTTAAGGTGAAACCTCTATCACAAATCCTTTGTGGATCCATGTTTTGTATTTCTAGTAATATGACTATCCTGGACAGAATACAGTCAAAGTTCCTGAGATCAATATTCCAAGTCCCACCTTAAGGAGCAGCAGTGGCGTAGGAGGTTAAGAGCTCATGTATCTAATCTGGAAGAACCGGGTTTGATTCCCAGCTCTGCCACCTGAGCTGTGGAGGCTTATCTGGGGAACTAAATTAGCCTGTGCACTCCAACACACGCCAGCTGGGTGACCTTGGGCTAGTCACAGCTTCGGAGCTCTCTCAGCCCCACCTACCTCACAGGGTGTTTGTTGTGAGGGGGGAAGGAACTAAGGAGATTATGAGAGCCCCTTTGAGTCTCAGCGGGAGAGAAAAGGGGATATAAATCCAAACTCTTCTTCTTCTTCTTCTTCTTCTTCTTCTTCTTCTTCTTCTTCTTCTTCTTCTTCTTCTTCTTCTTCTTCTTCTTCTTCTTCTTCTTCTTCTTCTTCTTCTTCTTCTTCTTCTTCTTCTTCTTCTTCTTCTTATATATCCAATGCAGCTATCCGTTTGAAGCAGGCATGATTTCGGTAAAGGCAAGAATCTGGTTGGGGACCATATTATTTTGGTTGAGATTACTTCTTAAGAACACCAAGGCTGTTTCCGCATGGGCAGAAAACAGCGCCCTAGGGACGGTGAAAACATTGTCCCTGGGGTGCTGTTCGCACAGCTGGCCGTGCTCACCCCACTCAAGCAGCGCAGACAGCAGTGGGTGGAAGGAGGCGTTTTCCCTGTATCAGCCCCAACCACCTCCTTGCCTCCTGCTGGCTGCTGTCGCTCTGTGGAGGCCAGGGGACACGCCTCCTGGGCTCCGTCCCTGCAGTCATTGCTTTGACCATGGGGGCGTGTCCCCTGGCCTCCACAAAGCGATGGAAGCCAGGAGGAGGTAAGGAGGCATTTGGGGGGCTGCGCGGCCGTGCAGAGCCTGCTCAGCCAGCTGTGTAGCCAGCGGGACCGTTTGTGCAAACAGCACTGGGGCTTGCATCGGCATGAAGCATGCCGATGCAGCCCCACTGCTCTGGCCGTGCAGAAACAGCCCAAGAGATTAGCACATCTTGTTTTATCAGATTCATATATTTCCCCACGGCGAAAACGTGTAGAGGCTAAACTGAGTTACCATGGGTTCTCTAATGAGATGCTTATATCCACAGAATACACACAGGCAAGAGAGATAATCAACCAGAGTATTTCTGATGTTGAAAGTCAAAATTACCCTGTTTCTCCGAAAATAAGACATCCCCTGAGAATAAGACGTAGTAGAGGTTTTGCTGAAGTGCTAAATATAAAACATCCCCCGAAAGTAAGACGTAGCAAAGTTTTTGTTTGGAAGCATGCCTGTCGAACAGAACACCAGAGCATGCAGTTGTGAAGCGGAAAAATAAGACATCCCCTGAAAATAAGACATAGCGCATCTTTGAGAGCAAAAATTAATATAAGGCACTGTCTTATTTTTGGAGAAACACGGTATATGAGTACAGTCAAGAGATTTTTACTTATTCCTGGCCTGCTATATTGGCATCATACGTAAGATATCTAGGTAGATCTGATTACAGAAGAACTTTTACCCTATTAAGATATGATGCATTTCCTGCATCGATTGTTCTGGGGAAATATAAAGGCATTCTGTATTTTGAATGCTGTTGTTCAGACAATGATGGTTCATTAGAGACACTTGAACATATCTTTTTTGACTGTAAGAAATATGAGCATATTAGGAGGAACCTTATAAGCCCTGTACTGATTTGTTTCCCAGGAAGGGACAGGAAGACTATTATAATGATTATGTTCTCTGGAAGAAATTTTGAGATCACTGTTAATGTAGCAAAATTGGCCTGGATAATAGGCAAAATAAAGAATGTGATAGACAACTGATAATTAATTTAGTGTAATAGTCACTTGCGACTGGCATTATTTATCACTATTTAATTCTATTTTAAAAGTTTATACCAATACATATGTTTTAAATAACATTTGATTGGTAAGGTTTTTATCCAGATTTTAAATTTAAAGTGTATTTTTGTAGCTTTAAAATTAATATCTATCTATGTAAACTCTAACCTGATCAATGACTGTTAATAAATATTGTTGAATACTGAAAGCAATGCAATTGCAGAGGACCTAAATCTAGAATTTTATGTGCATGTTAAAAATAAGATTGTAGTATGGGTACATTTTGAGTTGTTGTTAACTAATGGCCATCTTTCTGTGGATTTTAGTTTGTCACTTTTTTTGTTAGGACAAATGGAGGGCCATATTTTGTAAAGATAAAATGATGCCAATTGTGTTGGGTCCCCATTGGAAGGAAACACAGGGCATAAATAATCCAACCCGAATTTTAGGAAAAGTTGAATAAAATATTTTTCACTCTTTACTAGCTTGCCTGAGTACAATAAATTCATCAATTAATGTGAACAAATACAACTGATTCACAGAATAATATATACTCAATAAGCATGCACCAGAAACATGAACAAAACATAATCGTAATTTCAGATTAATTTCCTGGACAACTCATTTTTGCATAACAATAGATGCCAACGCATTCCTAAACAAGTAGTAAAAATGTCTAACTGCAAATGTTGCAGAATCCTTAGTCCTTTATTTCCTTTGAACACATTAGGGTTGCCAACCTCCATGTTTGCCAACCTCCATGACCATGGTGCGACCGCACTTGGAGTACTGTGTTCAGTTCTGGTCGCCACATCTCAAAAAGGATATCGAAGAGATAGAAAAAGTGCAGAGAAGGGCAACGAGGATGATTGAAGGATTGGCACCTTATGAATAGAGGCTGCAGCGCCAATCTTTAGTTTGGAGAGGAGACTTGAGGGGATATGATTGAAGTCTATAAAATTGGCGACGGTAGAAAAATGTTGACAGAGAGAATTTTTCTTTTCTCACAATACTAGAACCAGGGGGGCATTCATTGAAAATGCTGGGGAAGAATTAGACTAATAAAAGGAAATACCTCTTCACACAACGGTGATCGGTGTTTGAATATGCTGCCACAGGAGGTGGTGATGGCCACTAACCTGGATAGCTTTTGTAAAGGCTGGATGATTTATGAAGGAGAAGTCGATCTATGGCTACCAGTCTTGATCTCCCTTGATCTCAGATTGCAAATGCCTTAGCAGACCAGGTGCTCAGCAGCAGCAGCAGCAGCAGCAGCAGAAGGCCATTGCTTTCACATCCTGCACGTGAGCTCCCAAAGGCACCTGGTGGGCCACTGCGAGTAGCAGAGTGCTGGACTAGATGGACTCTGGTCTGATCCAGCAGGCCAGTTCTTATGTTCTTATGTTCTTATGTTTGGCCTGGAGATCTCCCAGAACTGCAACTGATCACCAAACTACAGAGATCAGTTCCCCTGGAGAAAGTGGCTTATTCATCCCTCCTGCAGTCCTTTCCTTTTCCAAACATTGTCCCCACCAACTATGTCCCAAAATTTCCAAGAATGTCCCAGTCTACAGTTGGCAATTCTACATTTAGTCACCTGATGAAGAAATGTGTAATAGATAAATAGCAATTACAGACAATAAACAACTCCAGTTAGAATCAGCAGGATTTAAACAGGTATATGATCAGTTTACATTAATACATTCTAGTGCAATGAGAGAGTCTCCTTTGCAACCTATTAAAGGCTTTTTCTGCACAGCACAAATAAAACATCTTGAGGATATAAAAGAAGTGTTTTGGGGAAGAACTCCATTCAGCTTTTTTCCCCAAGGATGTTTTCCAGGCTGAGAAGGGATCCCATGGGCTCAGGCCAAACCTAAAACCACCACCACCACCACCACCCCATAACCAATAAAAACACAACAACTTATTTATGGGTAAAATAAATTTGGCCATAGCCAGAGGAATTTATTAACAAGGAGTAGACAAGGAAGCAAATGGCGCAGCATGGGGGGTGTGTGTGTGTGTGGTCCAGGTATCTGGGCAGCATGAAGGAATTGACTGCAAAGGGCAAGATTGTAGTGAGACATACCAGCTGACCAATAGACCCCTTTCTGGTGCCTGTTCCAATCAGTCGCTGGGGCGCAAGCCTAGGTAGCCCCAGCCGGGCGTCCCGACCATCGGCTTGCTCCACCCCACCTCTTAATGAGGTGTTCTAACCAGGAGAGCTCCCGCCGCTCCCCCTTTCCCCAGATCACCCCCCATGCGCAATCCGCCAGCCGGCTATGACAAAACAATAGCAATAAACAAAAACAACCGTGACAAAACCGGGCGGGTGGGTGGGGGTCGTTGTCGGGCATCCAGGGCAAAGAGAGCTTGCCCCACTAGGCGCCTGCGGGCACCTGGTGATGACACGGCCCGCGGCTCTCGCAGGACCGTGTTCCTTTTGGAGCTCGGCTCCCGCGCATGTGCGGGCCGAGCTCTGAAGCTTTCGCCTTGGGGCCCTCCCAGCCCGCAATGGCGGGCCATGTACGAGCCACGGCCGCCCCTTTATTTCTGTTCAAACCACTGTATTTAAAAAACACTAAATTAGCAATCTTTACCCCCAAGATGGTATCAAGACGTTTCATCTTGCTGTGCGGAGATCAAGAAACTTCTTATTTTTCCCACCCAATTGGGAGTTCTCACTTTCATTTTTTCCACCACTTGTGCCTGCCATTTTCTGCTGCTGCAGACATCCTTTGTGCCACCCACCATTTGCTGAAGGTTTCTCACAGAGATTTCCTTTGCTTGCATCGCAGATACCTGTTTTTTCCAGTGTTTAAAGTGCATGAATATTTGTGCTGTGTAAAAAAAGCCAAAGACTCTGCACTAGACAATTTTCAAGGCTGTGCCTGTGCAAAAACCGATTAGCCACAGAGATCATCAGCATTATACTAATGTTTCTACCTCTAATAATGCAAAATTAAGGAATGAGTTCTATCTTTTGAACTATTCTCCAGCAAGCCAGACAGGGCAGCTGCATAAACATATCTTTTATTGAGAAAATATTCTTTTGATTAAGCAAGACGGAAAAAAAAACAAGGCACAAAAGAATTGACCACACAAATACTGTGGAAAGTAAGACTAACATTATCACCATTCCTAGAATTGCTTGATCATATTTTAGCTAATGATAGTTTTAAGTTAAATCAGACTTCAGCTTTTGTCTCACTTCTTTTAGAGATGATTAAAAAGGTAAAGTTTCCCCTTCAGTCGTGTCCGACCCTGGGGTACCACTGCGAGCAGTGATTTTATAGGCAAGCTGTTTTTGTGGGGTAGTTTGCCATTGCTTTCCCCGGCTATTCTTTACCCCCTAGCTATGAGCTAGGTACTCATTTACCAACCAAGGAATGGATGGATGGCTGAGTTGACCATGAGCCAGCTGCCAGGATATCTGACCCACAGGGGGCTCGAACTCCTGAGCGTGGGAGTGGCAGCACAAGCACTTAACCACTACACCACGCTGCTCCTTTAGAGATGATAAAAAGCCCAAATTACCCAAAATCTCACCAAGAGATCTCACTTCTTCTCTAGAAGACTTCCAGCTAGATAAATCTGATTTGCTTGTCACACAAATGCCTATTTATAGAAAATATTTATTTTTTCTTTGATTTATCATAATTATGTGATTATTTCTAAATATCTGGTTCATTACCACTAAATAAGAGAAAAGCAACATAAGTGCAAAAAGCCATCAGCAGGTGAATATGAGATCATCTGACAAAGCAAGATAAAAAGGCCAATCACAATTTAGAGTTGCTTTTTAAAAAAAAAACAATTAATCTAGCTTTTTTCTGTAACTGTTCCAACTGTCAAAGTCAAATTATATCTAAGCAACGGGTGTGTAATCTTGTAGTCAGCTTGCAAACTCAGCAAGAAAAAAAAGAAGTGATTTCATTTCAACCGCAACATTAATAAATATTATTCTAATGTATTTTATTTCCCGATAACAGTGACTGATATTTGTAAGGTGAAGTTTTTTAAAAGTCGTAACAGAAGGAAATAATAAACAGGCTTTTGGCCTGCTGAACCAGTAACTAGGAAGACAATAAAAGCCAAGACTGATATTCAGTATGTGTGGTCATCGTAGACTTAGGAGATCCCTTCAGTCGGTGTGGCCTTGAGCTAGTCACAGTCTGTGAATGTCACTTAATATTATTCATTTTTTAATTTATTTTTCGATTTATAGCCCGCTGCATCCCTGCAGGGCTCATAATAATGACCCACTTCTTGAAGATGCTGAAGGACAAACAGGATGTTGGGGAAACACCTCTGTCAATTAAAGCACCAATTAAAGTTAAATTAAAATCAATTAGATTTGTTCACACTAATCCAAACAGCTACTTAAGTGTGGCCAAGTGGGATTAATGGCCTTTCCCCCCTCCAAATAGCAAGCCTACACGGCACCTCCAAACCATCTTTTGAAAATCCCCTCAGGTTCAAAGGCAGATTGCTATGTGAGGCTTTGACGCGCAGAACTAGTTATACAGTCATTGAGATCCTGTCTAATTATAGCGCTTCATAATAGAAGACAAACTCTAATAAAGAGAATTTCCTTAAATGTAGGAGCATTTCACAAACTCCACAAGTTAACACCCCATTGCTTTTTCAAAGATGATGTTGCCACATATTCTGTTGTTCCTAGCATGTGATATAGGAAATAGTCTAAACACTGAGAAGATCCAAAGGAAAAGAAATGCAGGTGGGAAATAAATGATATAATCCTAGATGCCATCCATTAGCATTAAAACACACACACACACGTACAAGGAATATCAACTTTGATATTCATGTAATTTGGGACAGTGTTTTACAATTTAGGTGTAATGTGGGTGGCAAGTAGAGGCGGTTTCGTAAGAGGCGATTTCATAAGAATCTAGCAGACGTATTTTAGATCATCATGGCGGATGGATAAAAATGGCACGTCCTGAAACTCCTCTAATTCTACATGTTAATAACCCACAGGTTCAGAGTCTGGAACAGCACAACCAGGTCCTACTTACGAGGTGGAACTTCTTGAGAGAGCAAGACAATTCCCTTTCTGACTTGGATATCAAACTCATGTATGACCAGTACATGAACAAACTGAGGCAACAGATCCGATCTATCGATACTGAGAAAGAGCAGCTGGACATGGAACTTGATGAAGTGTTGGAGGCCATGGACAGCTTCCGGAGCAGGTAAGTCTCCCTTCTAGTAGTCATTTAATAGATCCTCCATATATATTGTTGAAATCTCTCCATGACATGCCACTGAAGATGCCAGTCATAGATGCGAGTGAAGCATTAAGAGCAAAAACTACCAGGTCATGGCCACATAGCCTGGAAAACCAACAGCAGCCCAAACCTCCACAACGTGTCAGTCTTTGTCCTGTATCTTTCTGGAACTAGTCCATAACCTGGCAGTCTTCGTCCTGTGTCTTTCTGGAAATAGTATGCACAGACACAAAGAGATACACTGTCCTGACTTTATATCGAATATGCGTGGATGGGTTGTGTAGATCGTGAGAGCAGTGCCGTGGGTTGGATATCTACACATGTAGAAATATATTACTTTCCATATATTACACAAGGTGGTGGGGGTAAACCTGAAATGGCCTGAAAGGGCCTGAATATGCACTAGGAGGCAGAGGCGGAACTGCCACAGGGTGCGCATTGAACTGGGCATGTGCCTGGGGGGTGAAAAATTGCCCCCCCGTGGTACCCCCCTCCCTTCCCCCCCATGGTGCCTCCCCACACACTTACCTTCGTAAAACAGTGCAGGCTGGAGAAGCGGCCTGTTCCCCTCAGGCTGAAAACGGCCCGGTGGGAACTACACTTCCCAAGATACCTTGCGAGCCCCAGGGTCTCATGGGAACTGTGGCTCCCACAAGGCCATTTTCAGCCTGAAGGGAACAGGCCGCTTCTCAGGCCTGCACTGTTTCATAAAGGTAAGTGGGGGGGGGGCTCCGTGCGGGGGTTAGAAAACACAGAGTGTGCACCAGGTGCACTCTGGCTCAGCTACACCTCTGTTAGGAGATCTATAATATTTGAGAACAGTTGAGAGGCAGCCATTTTGTGGCACCGTCATGTACCCACCGTGCCGGGTCACAATTCCAAATGTATCCACTGGCTCAAATAGTCACGGATGCCTGCCTTATTCTATTGTACTTTTTACTTGACTAGAACCAGGGGGCATTCATTGAAAATGCTGGGGGGAAGAATTAGGACTAATAAAAGGAAACACTTCTTCACACAACGTGCGATTGGTGTTTGGAATATGCTGCCACAGGAGGTAGTGATGGCCACTAACCTGGATGGCTTTAAAAAGGGCTTGGATAGATTTATGGAGGAGAAGTCGATCTATAGCAGAGTTACTAGGGAACCTGCAGCTCTCCAGATATTCCAGGAACTACAATTCCCATCCCAGCCTCTGTCAGCATGGCCACACCTTGTGGCCCATGCTGGTAGGGGCTGATAGAGGAATTGTAGTTCCCTAATTTTATCCTGAACACCTGCAGGATTCAAAGAGGTTCCGAACCAGTCTTGATCTGCCTTGATCTCAGATAGCAAATGCCTTAGCAGACCAGGTGCTCAGGAGCAGCAGCAGCAGAAGGCCATTGCTTTCACCTCCTGCATGTGAGCTCCCAAAGGCACCTGGTGGGCCACTGCGAGTAGCAGAGTGCTGGAGTAGATGGACTCTGGTCTGATCCAGCAGGCCAGTTCTTATGTTCTTATGTTCTTATGACTGTTATCCAATGCTTCCCATCCTGGCTGACCAGGCTTTTGTTCAGCAGATGACTCAGAATGGTTAGCTGATCTTTGTTTAATGAGTTCTAATTGCCCCATAATCGTTTTTGTAAGTATGCATGAGGTCTCCGAGAAGTGGCTTCTTCTAGTTGACTGATATTTGAACAATATGAGTACTAAAAGTAATTGAATAAGAGCAGTATAACAGTCAAAGGGTAAATCACATACTGTTTGTTATTAAAATAGAGTTTAAATATTCTTTACTGCTATGTTTTAACCCCAAAATCTGGTGACTTCCCCAATGCATACATGTTGTCAAACCTGACATAAAGATAGACAATTGAAATGCCTGCAATTACATCACATGAAACCAACACAACTATAAAAGAGATCAGTAGAATCAGAAACTTTGCCAAAGAAAATTGGGCAGAAAGGAGATCTAACATCTAGACCCGTGGCGGTGAACCTAGGGCACCCCAGATGTTCATGGACTACAATTCCCATCAGCCCCTGCCTGCATGGCCAATTGGCTATGCTCCATAATAGTCAAGGCAGGTGTACAACAGGTACTGTAACAAATATTACACCCATGCATATCCAACTCACTAGGTGAGTATCATTTTAACATATTCTTACTATCATAAATATACAAAAAATGTTAAGTACACCGTCAGGTATGGCTATAAAACCTCTAGATTAGGTTTTTATTTCGGCAGTCCTTTGTCAAGCCAATCTGAAATGTACAAATACAAGTGTCAATTAATCCTTTCATTTTCATATAATTAAACAAAAATCCAAAGAACCCTCCCAATGCACTTACAATTGTTGTACAAAGTATTCTTTTTCTTACCCCTCTAGGAGCAATGGCCAATTGGCTATGCTGGCAGGGGCTGATGGGAATTGTAATCCATTAACATCTGGAGTGCCATAGGTTCACCACCACTGAACTAGACTATGCATGAAATCTAAAAGAACCAAACTCTGACATGTTCTTATATCCAAGGCCTTTCATTTTCCAGAGTAACTAAACATCACATGTGGATACCTCTGTGAAATGCAGGTGAATGCCCACAGACTCCCCACACAGGACCCTGGAATCTCCGGAGACTGGGAATGGTGCCATGAGGCTCCTGTTCACGCCCTTCCACGTACCCGTTTGTACCCAGATGGGCGCCTGAACAGGGCTAGAGATTATACAAGAGGGAGTTCCACAGCAAAGAGATTATATCATTTAAACAACCTCTCTGTCATTTGCTGAGATTTCTCTGATGGAATTTGGCTGCTCGACAAGAGCGGCAGCCTGCTCCGACCTGAATCGTCAACCAGTCACAAAAATGCCTTCTTCTGCAGTTGTAAAATGGGGGGTGACGAGCAATGATGTTTGAGCCACACCAGCCGTCATTGCTATACGCAGCATAAGAGGCACAATTGGGTGTGGCACCTGGACAAGGGACTCCTGTGCCAGTGACCAGACTCCGTACTTAGCAGCTGCTTAAGCAGAGATCAGATGGCAAACGAGTCCATTTTTTTACATTACGGTGGTTGTATAGAGATCTTTGTTCCCTTCTGGGAAACATACTAAACCCCTAATCATAGTCTTAGCGAATGAAAAAGGCTCTGATAAATAGCATCCTGTCGGCTTGACTAGTGACTAATGAATTGGTTCTTCCAGTTGTTTGAAAAGCCAGCATACAAAGCATTGCAGGTATGCAGCCAAACAGAAAAGAAACATGAGGCGCAGCGGGAGTTCAAGATGTAATTACGCGTTAACATGGTGCACCGGCCTCCATGATCCATGCAGCCTCTTCTGCAACTTTTGCATGTTCCTCCTTGTATCTTTCGCTATTCCGATGCCAATCTCCTAGTAAAGCGTAAGATTACCATCTCTAGTCCCGTCCTTTGTTCCCTTTCTTTGGCAGCTCCCTACCACTAGAATTCCCTTCCAAGTATCATTTGATTTTCCTCCTCTATTACCTCATTCAAATTGCTCATGGAGGCGCATCTCCTCATTCTTGTGTCTCCTTGATGATTTTTCCCCCCTCTATGTCTTGTTTGAACTAAAGTATGAACCTGCAGACAAGGACATGCCTTGATTTCACCACGTCTAGCAACTTGTTAGTGTTTTGTAAATAAGAAGCCATAAAGATGTGCACGTAAAGCTCTGTCTTTTGGCAACCCAGTAGGGTTTTCAAGGCAAGAGACTGACAAGAGGTGGTTTGCCGTTGGCTTTCTTTGCATAACAACCTAGTCTTCTTGGGTGATCTCCCATTTAAGTACTAACCAGGGCCATTTCTGTACAAAACATTTAAAGCATTTGTCAAACATTTTGAAAAGAATCCTTTTCCTGGGATTTTGTCCGCATAGCCCTTAAAAATAAAATGTTTCAGGTAAAAATGGTTCTTTTAAAAAAAACACACAGGCATGCCTGGGTTCAGTGCTACCAAGACTCATTTCTGATTCTGATGTCGAGTGAGGAATAAAACCAGGTTCTCTAGATTACAGGCCACTGCTCTTAAACAATTCAATTTCAGTTTCAATGTCCTTTACTAGGCATTTGCAGCATAAGAATGAAAAAAAGTGAATCCAGTGTAAATAGAAGAAGAAGAAGAAGAAGAGTTTGGATTTATATCCCCCCTTTCTCTCCTGTAGGAGACTCAAAGAGGCTTACAATCTCCTTTCCCCTCCCCCCTCACAACAAACACCCTGTGAGGTAGGTGGGGCTGAGAGAGCTCCGAGAAGCTGTGACTAGCCCAAGGTCACCCAGCTGGCGTGTGTGGGAGTGTACAGGCTAATCTGAATTCCTCAGATAAGCCTCCACAACTCAAGCGGCAGAGCTGGGAATCAAACCCGGTTCCTCCAGATCAGAGTGCACCTGCTCTTAGCCACTGCTCTTAGCCACTGTGCCACTGCCAAGGAGACCTAATCCAGAACACACAACAAAAAAATTGGCTACAGCTTCAGTTATCTCAACCTCAGGGGTATTTAGCAAAAAAAATATCATTTTTCATTAGTCGAAAGAGCTGAGAACCCAACCGAGGTTAAGGCAGAAAAATCAGGCCTAAAACTATTATATTTGGGGCAAAAGAGCCAGATGTGTTCAAGGGAGTCTGTATAAGAGGGTCAGAAAGAACAATGCCAATCATACCGAAGACACAATGCCATAAAGCTCACCCTGCAAAGCATACATTTTCTTCAGGGGAATGGTTCTTTGTCATTTCTGGCATTTGCATTTCCGACCCCCCCCCCCACTCCAATAAATAATCCCATTTACCAGAATGCTACTAATGCCCTTTCCCAAAACTGCTATCTTGTTCACCCTGAGAATAAAATGTGTACATGGGTGGCAGACTTAAGAAGGGTGGGGGTGGACAAATTAATCTCTTCTTCTGTCATTGGCTTATTATTTACACCCACATATCTTCAGGGATTAATCTAAACATCTGTACCTTTTTGTGTGAGAAAGTTGTTTACTTTGCATACGGCATCCAAACAGCGTAGGAATGTTTCTTGGTGCCATTAATTCACATTAGACTTTCAGCTGGGCTTCTCTCAGTAGGAATCAAAAAGGATATTGAGGAGATAGAAAAAGTGCAGAGAAGGGCAACAAGGATGATTGAGGGACTGGAGCACCTTCCCTATGAGGAGAGGCTGCAGCGTTTGGGACTCTTTAGTTTGGAGAGGAGACGGCTGAGGGGGGATAGGATTGAAGTCTATCAAATTATGCATGGGGTAGAAAATGTTGACAGAGAGAAATGTTTCTCTCTTTCTCACAATACTAGAACCTGGGGGCATCCATTGAAAATGCTGGGGGGAAGAATTAGGACTAATAAAAGGAAACACTTCTTCACGCAACGTGTGATTGGTGTGTGGAATATGCTGCCACAGGAGGTGGTGATGGCCACTCACCTGGATAGCTTTAAAAGGGGCTTGGACAGATTTATGGAGGAGAAGTCGATTTATGGCTACCAATCTTGATCCTCTTTGATTTGAGATTGCAAATGCCTCAACAGACCAGGTGCTCGGTAGCAACAGCCGCAGAAGGCCATTGCTTTTACCTCCTGCATGTGAGCTCACAAAGGCACCTGGTGGGCCACTGCGAGTAGCAGAGAGCTGGACTAGATGGACTCTGGTCTGATCCAGCTGGCTTGTTCTTATGTTCTTATGTTCTCAATCCACTTTCAATGCACTTTGCAGCTGTGCGGAATAGCAAAAACCACTTGCAAGCAATTGTGAAAGTGGATTGAAAGTGCATAAATCTGCACGTGTGGAAGGGGCCTTTGTCTAGCATGCCAGGTGTCCCTTAGAAAAAAGAAAAGAGAACAAGTATAATGCAACAGTGCAAGCAAAAAGAAATATGATAACACTATACTACTGGTCACACAAAGTCTAAATAAAGCATGTGCAACTGTTTAATATAAAATGTTATCAAACTTAACAACACATACAGAGTGCAACACAAACAAAGTGCATACAGAGTGGACTCTTGAATATGTTGTGTATGTTGTTATGTTTGGTAGCAGCACTTCACATGACATACTTGAACATGCTTTATGTATACTTTAGGTGTCCCTTAGGCCTGTGGTCCTCAAAAGATGAAGCTGGGCTTCTTTAAGAAGTTGTATGCAATTGTGGGGAATATAAAAGTTCAAATTTTCTTTCAGTCCAGTTCTTGTCTGCATGAGGAAAGCCAAGAAAAAGAATCCATAGAGCAGAGTTCCTACAATATGTCTCCAATATGGTCGTTGTCAACCTCCACCTGGTGGCTGGAGATCTCGTGCTATTCCAAGATGAGTTCATCTGGAGAAAATGGCCACTTTGGAAGAGGGACTCTATGGCATTATATTACACTGAAGTCTTATTTGGTCATTGACCATAAATAAAGACTTCACGTCACTGAAGTCCTTCTCCTCCACAAACCCCACCGTCCTCAGGCTCCATTCCAAAAAAACTCCAGGCATTGTCCAACCTGGAGCTGGCAATCCTTGTCTCCAACAGGTGGTTTGTGTGCTGGTAATCATAGAGTATCTCATGTATCTCCTAGAAGGCCCAGGAAATGACGCAGGGTCTGCTCTAGGTTTCCCCCACCCCAGCTTTTATTTTATAGAATCTTTCCTGCATTGCTTAGCTGATATCTGGTGCTCTTCCTAGTCCATGTGCTGTGTGGAGAACAGAATAAAACTCATCAGCCTGTGAGGAAGGGGAAGTAACTGAGGACATTACTCAGAAGTAGCTTTCATTAAAGAAAAGACATTCAAGAAAAGACATTCTCCTGGACCTTAAAAAGTCACACTTCAAGCTCACGTGACTCCGCTCTCTTTCTTTCTTGTTTCAGAGCAGAAACAACACTCAGATATTTTGCAGGTCATATTTAAACTCTCCTGGTTTCCTCAAGATGTTTTGCTCAAAGGAGAACTTTGAATTTTCTCTTTAGGGGAAACTTTGATGATCAGTCTAGTCCTGGAGACTAGCAGACACCCCTCTTCCCTCAGGAACATCCCTGCAATTGGCCCAAGAACCAACTAGCTGGGCACGTTTCACACTTATTTTTAATAGCAGTGAAAAACTGTCAGCTAAAAACACCCAGAGAAGCTGGACAGTAGGAATCGGAATGTATTTCTGCCCATACCAAGGACAACCTTTCCCTTAGATCTGAAGCTCTAGATCATGGACTTTCATATTCATTCAATTTGTGGAAAATCAAAATGTTTTTCATTTAACTTAACTCATGCTAGAAGACTGTTTGGGAATTTCAGAAAGGTATCCCCAGACAGCATCAGTCAACAAGCCAAGTAATGGAGCTTTTGTTATTACACAATGATGTCTTTCCCCGAGGGAAAACAAAGCAGCAACCCAGGAGAAAAAGCTGAAGGTGCCAGCAATGGAGTTTAACAGTAAAATTAAAACGTGTGAAACTTCCTGCTTTAAATGTTGTGCTCTTTCCTTTATCACACAATGAATGAGTTAATTGTTCCCCTCCAACTTGGAATCCATTCTAGATTTCACATTCAGTCACTTTTCTGTGAGCCGTGAGCAGTCAGAGTTTTGTCCAGATGGCACCTATTTAGAAAATCCATACTGATAAAACTAATATAAACAAATCACTTTTACCAGATACATAATGAAAGTGTGCAATCTTATGCAGTCACCACAGTTGATGTCAAGTGTCTCAGGCCCTTTCCGCACAGGCCAAATACAGCACCCTGGGGACGGCAAAAACACCGTCCCTAGGGAGCTGTTCGCATATGGGGCGCAGCTGCTTCACAGTCGCGCCGCCCTCGCTCCTCCCCAGCGGCACGAGGCTGCCATTTTCCCACCTCGCTCCCCGAGCAAGGTTGTTGGAAAACGGCAAATGGCGCCATCCCTCCCCCCTTTGTCCGATCGACCTACCTTCTCTGTGACCGTCCGGCGCATCGCCGAGGCCTGGGGACACGCCCCCCCTGCCCTGCAACTCCGGAGCGGTCGCACAGGGCAGGGGGGCGTGTCTCCAGGCCTCGGCGATGCGCTGGACGGTCGCAGAGAAGGTAGGTTGATCGGACGACGGTGCTTCGCAGCACTGTCTTCCCTTTCGTTACCAGGACCGTTCATGCGAACGGTCCTGGGGGGGTCGGGTCGGCGTCATGTATGCCGACCCAACCCCCAGCGTGGCCGTGCGGAAACGGCCTTAGACTGGAGTAACTTGGCAACATAGAATGGCGCTACGAAATGTCTACTCAGTCCAACAAGCAGATATCTCTCATACTTTTCTTTTAATATTCTAATAATTCTTTCGATACTTCCTTAACCTTAGTTTGGCCCCCTTAGCACATGCAGAATAATGCATTTTTAATCCACTTCCGATGCACTTTGCAGTTGGATTTCACTGTGCGGAATAGCAAAATCCACTTGCAAACAATTGTGAAAGTGGATTGAAAGTGCATTATTCTGCATGTGCGGAAGGGGCCTTTGTCTAAGTGAATCTCTAAAGTTCATGTCAGAATTACAGCATATTCAGTTTGCCATAACTTGGGGTGTACTTGATATCTCTCTCTATACATTTCTGATGTCCATGCATGCTCTGATAAAATAAAATGCTGCACAGAAGCAATCTTGATGTAATTGTACATATGAATGCATCAAAAATGTTGTGTATCACTGATTTGTACATGCACTTCTATCCATAAAATACCACATGAAGCAGTCTTGATGCAATCATTTGTATCATCACATTGATTTCTGTTGTTGTTTGTTTATTTTTATACCCCATTCTTTCCCAACAAGTCAGGCCTAAGGCAGTTTCCAACAATGCAACAATACACAATTTAAATATATAAATACATTAGACATCCCAATGAAGAAAGCAAAAAACTAAAAACTGAATGGCACCAAATACAGCAATTATAAGGAAGGGACAAGTTAATCAATTAGGGATATTACCGTAATAAAGAAAGAAAAGGGGAGGGGAGACCAGCAAGATGGAACCCACAGCTACCCTCATCCATACGCCAGGTGGGACAACTCAATCTTGCAGGACCTGTGGAATTGTATCAGGTCCCGCAGAAGATTCTCTCCTGTAAGCAGACTCAAAGGGGCTTACAAACTCCTTCCCTGCCTCTCCCCATAATAGGCACCTTGTGAGGTAGGTAGGGTAGGGCTGAGAGAATTCTGAACAGCTGTGACTAGCCCAAGGTCACCCAGCAGGCTTCATGTGGAGGAGTGGGGAAACCAATCCCGTTCACCAGAGAAGAATCTACTGCTCATGTGGCGGAGTGGGGAATCAAACCCAGTTCTTCAAATTAAAGTCCACTTGCTCTTAACTTCTACAGCACACTGGCTCTCCCGGGTCTCCCACAGAATCCAGGTCTCCCACTATACTGCTTATTTAGACATCAGAATAAACTGCGGTTTATGCAACAAGCTCTGTTCAGTCCATCAGGCCTAACTCACAAATCCCAATTTGTGCACAGACCTGCCTTTTCCTTCTTCTCCTCTGTGTTCCAGCAAAGCACACGCTCCTTATACTGCCATCTCTACAGTCAGACAACAGCAAGGGTGATGCATCTCAACAAAGCGGGGTTTGTGAATTTAGCTGTCACAGCAAACCACAATTTAGGACAAATGGTGGTTTAACAAGCCATCTACACACCCTAATTTGACATTCTGGTTTGGAGCCGTCTCTTGGTTGATGGAAATTCACTAGACCAGCTGCATTCATCCATCACACCTAATCAGAGTTTGACCAAACTGTGGTTTATGAGCTATAGTTTATTGTGATGTCTGAACATTTGCTACGGAAAAGCACAATATTTTTTAAAAAACATTTATTACGGTTACTTTTCCTCTTTGTGTTGCATAATAGCTAATAATAGCATCAGTGCAGGGCGAACTGTCAGCCTTGTCTGGAAGCAAAGATTTGTGTCTTTGGCTGCACACCTAGTACATAGCACACCAAGACCCATTCAATTGTACATAATTTGTAAGAGTAATGCCCAGATATTTAAACTGTTTGACTTGCTCTATAGGTTTCTTGTTGATAGTCCATACCTGTCTAGAGAATCGTCTGGCGAATACCAATATTTTAGATTTCTCATAGTTGATTTCCAGTTCATTTGTCTTACAGTATTCCGCACAGCGATTCAGAAGGCTGGTGAGGCCAACCTTTGTGCATGAGAGAAGAGCAGTGTCATCCGCATAAAGCAGGGCAGGGACATGTTTAGAGCACAGTTTCGGTGCATGTCCGTTGACCTTTGAAAGAATAGGCACTAAATCGCTGAGAAAGATGCTAAACAAAATAGGGGCCAGTATGCAGCCTTGTTTGACTCCCCTAGTAGTAGGGATGCTAGATGTAAGGGGCCCATTGTATTGCATAATAGCTAGTAATAGCATCAGTGCAGGGCGAACTGTCAGCCTTGTCTGGAAGCAAAGATTTGTGTCTTTGGCTGCACACCTAGTACATAGCACACCAAGACCCATTCAATTGTACATAATTTGTAAGAGTAATGCCCAGATATTTAAACTGTTTGACTTGCTCTATAGGTTTCTTGTTGATAGTCCATACCTGTCTAGAGAATCGTCTGGCGAATACCAATATTTTAGATTTCTCATAGTTGATTTCCAGTTCATTTGTCTTACAGTATTCCGCACAGCGATTCAGAAGGCTGGTGAGGCCAACCTTTGTGCATGAGAGAAGAGCAGTGTCATCCGCATAAAGCAGGGCAGGGACATGTTTAGAGCACAGTTTCGGTGCATGTCCGTTGACCTTTGAAAGAATAGGCACTAAATCGCTGAGAAAGATGCTAAACAAAATAGGGGCCAGTATGCAGCCTTGTTTGACTCCCCTAGTAGTAGGGATGCTAGATGTAAGGGGCCCATTGTATTGCATAATAGCTAGTAATAGCATCAGTGCAGGGCGAACTGTCAGCCTTGTCTGGAAGCAAAGATTTGTGTCTTTGGTTGCACACCTAGTACATAGCGCACCAAGACCCATTCAATTGTACATAATAATAGTCAGCCAATATGCAGCTGCAGAGACACAGGTGTGCAAGATGAATAATCCTATATGATTTGAAATATCGTGTGTGGGGGTGGGGCGGGGAGGCACATGGCGAGCAGGGCAAGAATATCACCTTATACCCGTTCCAATATTAATATTTTACTGTCCTACAAATACCACAACTGCCGCTTGTCAGAAAAAGAGAATCAGACTTCTGCTGGACCAGAAGTTCTCAGCCAGAAGTTCCCCCTCTGATAAACCTGAAAATTGACTTAAGAATATGATTGCGTTCTTCAGGGGAACCTTCCACCAGATCAGGGGTAGGGAACCTTTAACACTCAAAGAGCCATTTGGACCCGTTTTCCATGGGAAAAGAAACACTTGGAGCCGCAAATAATTTTTGATATTTAAAATAAAGATAACACTGTATATATTGGGTTTTTTAACCTTTTACTCCGCACATTCTGAGAAGCGCATGGATGCATCCGCCCTGCTGCCTGCAGAGCGGGCAAGGATGGGGCCGGCGGCTCAGCTCGTGGAGCCGCAGTGCAAGGGCAGAAGAGCCGCATGTGGCTCTCGAGCCGCAGGTTCCCTACCCCTGCACCAGATGATCCCCCCGATCCCGCCCAGCTCATTTGCTTATCAGTGCCTCACATACACGTGGTTCTCCATGAGGAGTTCCAGTTGCTGAAATTGGCGGGGACGTTTACCTTCTGCAAAAGTCATCTCGTAAATGCAATTCCTTGATACCCAAGCCTCTTCTGCAATCATTTCTGGTTTAGAGCCGGTGGGTGCATTGGTATATTTTGCTCAGGAAGAGCTCTACGGTCCTGTCAAAATGGATGAGCATGGTATGTGTGTTCCTTCTCCCCCCCCCCCACCCCTTCCCGAGAAAAATTATGTCACAACCTTGCAACGCCTCTTTCGTACCTCTCTCTGGGTGGTCTGAGGCCTGTCGGTATTGGAATGAGGTTCAAAAGAGGATGGAGAAGCATGAGGTAGGGTGTAATTAAAGCTAAACACGTATGCCCTGGCTGTACGTCGAACATCCCAGGTAAAGGGCAGACAAACCAGAAGAACCAACATTTCTGCCACTCTCCTTGGGACGGGGCTTATGAAATAGGTAGCTCCCAGGGCGGAGAGGAGATTCTGTCACCACCCATTCAGTATTTGGAAGAACTGCCTCTTCATTATGCCGCAGGGCTGTTTCTGTTGGTTAGTTCGCTTATGATCGTTCGAGCTCTGTGTGCATTGCTGCAGCAGGGAATTCAGAGTCTGAACAACGCTCATGCCCAAGAGCTAGCCTAGGCCCCTTCTGCACATGCAGAATAATGCATTTTCAATCCACTTTCAAAGCACTTTGCAGCTGGATTTTGCTGTGCAGAATAGCAAAATCCACTTACAATTGTGAAAGTGGATTGAAAGCGCATTATTCTGCATGTACGGAAGGAGCCCTAGCCAGCTAGCTGGATCTGTCCCTGTTCAGGCCTTGGAGTCATCCTGAGGCACAGAAAAGAACAGGAGTTTATAGATAACCACCTGATCCTGGCGGTTTTCTCCCAGGGGAAACGGGAAGTGCCTGTTGTCCTGCAGGGGTAGACAAACCAGGTGGCCATATCTCTCCCTATCACCGACCTTGGGCGCCTAAGCTCCAACACACATTTTCACACATTCATCGGGAAAACAGGGGAAGGGAATCTTCAGGGATAAAGGGGTCAGCAAAAGCCAGGTCTGGCAGAACTGGCTTTCTAACGCTGGGTGCTTCGCTGCCTTTCAATAAACTCCACTGATCAAGAGACCTAACACCTGCTTAGTGTCTGAGATCTCATGAGATCAGCCTAGCCTGGGCCATCCAGGCACCAACACAGCTATTAGTTCAGAATATAAAGACAGCATGACAGAGTGGAAAGCCGAGCCCTCTAAACAGGGCAATTAAACCTTCCAATGTGTTCAGAGTTTGCCTCAAGGGCCCTGTGGGATCTGCGTGATACCCAGAGGCTACACCCTGTCACTTCTCTGCTGAGATCTCTCGCATGCATAAAACTGCAGGCTGTCCACCCCACAAAATGGAGCGGCCCTGCTTCCATCCCATCAGCATCTTCACAAACCTGTTTAAAACCACCCACAGGGATTTAGCCTCTTCCGGGAACCTGAGCTCATGGGACATCAGCTTGTCCATCCAGTTATGTTAGCCTTGGAATTGCTGGCATAGTTTTCTTGCAGCTAGTTTGGTCCACTTTACAATATCCCTCCAGGGTTCTTTCTGGGGT
>NC_059427.1:166927105-166943037 GCF_021028975.2 Sphaerodactylus townsendi
CCCTAGGGCAGGGGTGTCCAACTCTGGTGCTTCAGATGTTCATGGACTGCAATTCGCATCATTGGCCATGCCAGCAGGGGCTGATGGGAATTGTAGTCCATGAACATCTGAAGCGCCAGAGTTGGACACCCCTGAAATAGCACTTACATAGAGAGATTTTTAAAAATCCCTATGTAGTCCCCCTCCCCACTACAATGGTAACACTAAATGAAAAGAGAAAAAGAAACCACACACACCTACGAACACCTACACATGTACGCAGTGACCTCCAGTTGCCTCACTAAGCATCCAAACATAATTCTAACTCCGTGCTTATAATTAATATTTACATTTTTTTTCACTTTTAGTCCTCCTTAAAAAATTGTCTTAATCCAATACGCTGTTTTCATTTAAGTCTCGAATCCTGCCATTGTTTTCTGTTTGGATTTGTTTTCAATAAGTAGTCCGCAAAGAATTTCCAATCTTTCAGAAAATTGTCCATATTCTTGTCTTTAATAACCGCTGTTTGTCTTTTTATATCGTTTCTATGCATCGTTTCCATTTTGCTGGTCTAGGACCGTAAAATTAAAGTAAGTAAATTTCAAGATTACTACCCTGAGAGCTAAGACTTACTAGTATGGTTGTTGTGGGTTTTCTGGGCTGTGTGGCCTTGGTCTGGTAGATGTTGTTCCTAACGTTTCGCCTGCATCTGTGGCTGGCATCTTCAGAGGTGTATCACAGAGGGAAGTCTGTTACACGCTGTGTCCAGTGAGAAGAGAATGGACACACTGGATACAGTGTGTAACAGACTTCCCTCTGTGATACACCTCTGAAGATACCAGCCACAGATGCAGGTGAAACGTTAGGAACAAGTTCGACCAGACCACGGCCACGCAGCCCGGAAAGTCCACAACCACGTTGAACCCAGCCACGAAAGCCTTCGACAATACTTACTAGTATCTTGGTGGTGTAGGCACTGTTGATGGCGATGGCGTGGACCAGCAGGTCTAGCGTCTTGGGGGTCAGGTTGCTGGGGTCAGGGGTCTCCTTGTAATGAGCATCACCCATGAAGCACTGCACAACAGTCATGCGGTTGGTGGTGAGTGTGCCGGTCTTGTCAGAGCAGATGGCGGTGGCGTTGCCCATGGTCTCACAGGCATCCAGATGGCGAACCAGGTTGTTATCTTTCATCATTTTCTGTGGTCAAGCAAAGAGGTTTTAACAGTTTGGGGGGGTCAGTAACCATTATTATTATTTATTATTTTATTAAGCTTATAGGCCGCCTATCCCCGGAGGGCTCAAGGCGGCTTCCAACATGGCTGTTACATCAACAGCAAATCAACAACATAAAATACTAAAATCGTTAAAAACCTAAGAACTAAGCAGCAGTTTACAACAAAACTATAGGTTAAACAACCCAATTCATAAATTATTTAAGACAGGCGCCCCGCCAAAGGCCAATAAAAAAGGAAGGAAAGGGAGGAAGTAGGCAGGGCCTGCGGTGGAATTTATACATAAGGCAGGCCCAGCTTTAATAAGATGGAACGGCAGTCTCAGTTTTGATTTCAATTTCAGTGTCGGTATCGGTAGGGGGCAGTAGATCCAAGGCCGGCCTCCCCAAAAGCCCGGTGGAAAAGCTCCGTCTTGCAGGCCCTACGGAACTCATTAAGGTCCCGCAGGGCCTGCACAGCCGGAGGTAAGGCATTCCACCAGGCAGGGGCCAGAGCCGTAAAGGCTCTGGCCCGGGTTGAGGCCAGCCGTATCATTGCAGGACCAGGGGTCACCAGTAGATCTGCCGCTGTCGGTTTAGCCGCATCGACCTATGTGGGACATAAGGGGTGATGCGGTCCCGCAGGTATAAAGGCCCCATGCCGCTGCAAGGCCTTAAAGGTTAAAACCAACACCTTGAAAACGATCCGGAACTCCACCGGAAGCCAGTGCAGACGGCACAGCACAGGGGTGATATGATCTGAATAACCACCACCTGTTAAAAGCCGTGCCGCTGCATTCTGGACCAGCTTCAACTTCCGGATCAGTCGCAAGGGAAGGCCCGCGTAGAGCGAGTTACAATAATCAAGCCTCGAGGTGACCGTCGCATGGATCACAGTGGCCAGGTCGAAGGAAACTGTGCTAAGGACAGAATGGAAGTTGGACCCAGCTCAAAGGGCAACGTTGTGGAACTGAGCTTTCGAAGAAGAAGAAGTGGTGTTTGGATTTATACCCTGCTTTCCTCAACCCTAAGGAGTCTCAAAGTGGCTCCAAACTCCTTTCCCTTCCTCTCCTCACAACAGACACCTTGTGAGTTGGCGGGGCTGAGGGGGCTCGGACAGAACTGTGAACCCAGCAGGATTCATGTGGAGGAGGGGGGAAACAAACCCGGGCCACCAGATTAGAGTCCATGGCACATGTGGAGGAGTGGTGAATCAAACCTCCAGATTAGGCCCCTTCCGCTCATGCGGAATAATGCACTTTCAATCCACTTTCAATCCACTCTGCAGCTGAATTTTATTGTGCAGAATAGCAAAATCCATTTTTAAACCATTGTGAAAAGGGATTGAAAATGCATTATTCTGCCTGTGCAGAAGGGGCCTTCGAGTCTGCTACTCTGAATTGCGACACCATGCTGGCTCTCGGCCCAATTGAGCCACCCTAGAGGTGTGCCAGGGTCTCTGGGGATGGCTGTGGGATGCCTCTCTCTTGATTGATTTTTTATATTTATTTATACTTTCTATTTATTTGCCGCCCTCCCCTGAAGGGCTCCCAGCGGTGAACAATACAATATACTATTAACGGTGATATTTAAAACCAATAACAATATTGTGCAGAATAGCAAAATCCATTTTTTAAATAATTGTGAAACAAAACCAGAATAAAAATACAAAAATAAAACTACAGAATAAAACTCAGATGGTGGTAAAAAAACAAACAAACCCTCCCCCCCCCAAGCCCACCGGAGGCCGGAACGATTAGAGGGCAGGAACCTTCAATCAGCTGCTTAGGGGTCAAGTGGTCCAATTGATCCCTATGAGCTCCTGGTCCTCAACCTCCCAACTTCTTGACAATTCAGCAACTTCCCTGAACCAAAGATGAAGTTATCCCTATATGGATCTGACAGCATTTGAGATAATATGCCGTACTGATGGTTTCCAGACACAGGTAAGACAGCAGGACATTCCCTTTTTTAAAAAGACTCCTATCTTTTTGTTTTATCTTATCTCCAAATCTTTACTAAAAATATTTAAGCCAGGTATCCTCCCCAAATGCCTACTTGCAGTTCTACATTTCAAAGGATTGGGGGGAAAAGGGCAGCTGCCTCCAAATATACTCAGAGGGATGAGCTGCCCTCCCCAATGAGAAACGACTTCCCAGTGGGCATCCCATAACCTTCCAATGGTTCCCTTTAACCTAAGGTTAACCTAAGCTACCACCACCACCGACTATCCGGGCCCTGCGGGATCTTGGAGAGTTTCGCAGGGCCTGTAAGACCGAATTGTTCCACCGGGCGTTTGGAGGGGCCGGCCGCTGATGCCCCCTCCCCTTTCCCCCTCCTTTTCCTTACATTCTGGGTTCTCCGCTTCTCTGTTTTATTTTCCAGGGTGGATCTATGAAGTTCTGTTTTTACAATTGGATGCCAATATAACATTATTGATTGCTGTTTTAATGGGGTTTTATTGTAACGATTATTTTATTGTGTTGTTCACCGCCCAGAGCCCTTCGGGGGAGGGGCGGTATATAAAACCAATTATTTATAAATAAATAAATAAATAAATAAATAAATAAATAAATAAATAAATAAATAAATAAATAAAAGGAGCAAAGAAAGCCCTTCGGGGATAGAGCAGTCTATCAAATCGAATAAATACATTATTATTATTGTTGTCGTCTATTATCATTATCATTGTAGATTTCACAGCTGCCAGATCTTTAGCTGGTTGTTGGCCTTCATGACAATTCGAGCCTCACCCAGAGGCCTAGGAAGTTGTAATGTATCAGCGTAGTATTCGTGCAGATCCCAGCAGGGCTGCCTTCTGAATTTGACAGATGTTAATTTTATCAATTTGAAGATGTTTCAAGTGCTGCCCTAGTGTTTTGGGATGGCGCCCAGCGTGCCGATTACCACTGGGACGACCTCAGCTGGTTTGTGCCATAGACGGTGAAGCTCAGATTTTCAAATCGGCGTATCTAGTGACCGCCTCGTGTTCTTTTTTTTCAATGACCCTGCTGTCACCGGGGACCGCTGGTCGAGCGCGATGGTCACTTTCTTGTCCCTCGCATCATGGTGATGTTCGGTGTATTGTGTTTCAAACACTTTGTCCGCTTGGATTCTCAAAGTCCCATTGGTGATCTTGACCTTCTCATTTTCCATTACTTTCTCTGGACAATGTTCCCACCAGTTCTTAGCTGTTCTTATGTTGTAATTCTTGCATAAATTCCAGTGGATCATGTTGGCCACTGAGTTGTGTCTCTGTTTGTACTCAGTCTGGGCAATCTTTTTGCAGCAGCTGAGGACATGATCTACAGTTTCATCAGCTTCTTTGAACAATCTGCATTTTGCATCATCCGAGGATTTTTCGATTTTGGCCTTGATCGAATTTGTTCTGATGGTTTGCTCTTGGGTGGCTAAAATCAGGGATTCAGTTTCCTTTTTCAGAGTTCCAGTTGTTAACCACAGCCAGGTCTTTTCGTTATCCACCTTAAGAACATAAGAACATAAGAACTAGCCTGCTGGATCAGACCAGAGTCCATCTAGTCCAGCACTCTGCTACTCGCAGTGGCCCACCAGGTGCCTTTGGGAGCTCACATGCAGGATGTGAAAGCAATGGCCTTCTGCTGCTGCTGCTCCTGAGCACATGGTCTGCTAAGGCATTTGCTATCTGAGATCAAGGAGGATCAAGATTGGTTGCCATAGATCGACTTCTCCTCCATAAATCTGTCCAAGCCCCTTTTAAAGCTATCCAGGTTAGTGGCCATCACCACCTCCTGTGGCAGCATATTCCAAACACCAATCACACGTTGCGTGAAGAAGTGTTTCCTTTTATTAGTCCTAATTCTTCCCCCCAGCATTTTCAATGAATGCCCCCTGGTTCTAGTATTGTGAGAAAGAGAGAAAAATTTCTCTCTGTCAACATTTTCTACCCCATTCATAATTTTATAGACTTCAATCATATCCCCCCTCAGACGTCTCCTCTCCAAACTAAAGAGTCCCAAACGCTGCAGCCTCTCCTCATAAGGAAGGTGCTCCAATCCTTCAATCATCCTCGTTGCCCTTCTCTGCACTTTTTCTATCTCTTCGATATCCTTTTTGAGATGCGGCGACCAGAACTGTACACAGGACTCCAAGTGCAGTCGCACCACAGCTTTATATAAGGGCATGGCAATCCTTGCAGTTTTATTATCAACTCCTTTCCTAATTATCCCCAGCATAGAGTTTGCCTTTTTCACAGCTGCCATGCATTGAGTTGACATTCCCATGGAACTATCAACTAAGACGCCCCAAATCCCTTCCCTGGTCTTTGTGACTGATAGCACTGATCCCTGTAGCTTGTATGTGAAGTTTGGATTTTTTGCCCCTATGTGCATCACTTTACATTTTGCTACATTGAACTGCATTTGCCATTTCTTAGCCCACTCACCTAATTTATCAAGGTCCGCTTGGAGCTCTTTGCAATCCTTTGTGGTTCTCACCACCCTACATAATTTGGTATCATCTGCAAACTTGGCCACCACGCTACCCACCCCTACACCTTGTCTTTGATTTTCTCCAGAAATTGGCCGTGCAGCGCTTTGTTGTGCCAGCTTTCAGTCCTCATTTTAATCACATTTTTTTCTGTATTCTTGTTTGGTTTTCTGGGTTTGCAGCAAATGTCTGTTCTTCAATCAATGCCTGTTCTTGACTTTCCTTCACATAATCGGCCAGTGCATGCTTCCCCTCTTCCACTGTTTGCTGTATTTGCAGTAAGCCCCTGCCTCCAGATCTCCGGGGAAGGTATAATCTATCAGTATCACTGCGTGGGTGTATTATTATTATTATTATTATTATTATTATTATTATTATTATTATTATTATTATTATTATTATTATTATTATTATTATTATAATACAAAACAGTTATACACAGCAAACAAGATCAATATGCTGGATTTTAGACATATCACACGTCGCCGATACCTCCCAAGCATCTAGGACTGTGTGATGTATCGACCTAATAATGCGTTCAGAGCCCAGTAGGGTGGTTTCCTTTTGCCGGGACATATGGTGATTTTGTCAGCCGCTATTATTATTATTATTATTATTATTACATTATTATTATTATTATTATTATTATTATTATTATTATTATTATTATTATTATTATACAAAATACACGGCAGCCAGGTATCACTGTAGGTGTTGGTCTACGTCACCATCGAGCCCCAGCCAGGGGCCTAGGATGTTGTGACGTATCGGCGAAGGATGTTTGCGGAGCCCAGCAGCGTGGCTTTTTGAAGTTGACAGATGTTGATTTTGTCGATGTTAATTTGTTTCAAGTGCTTCCCCAGATCTTTTGGGGATTGCACCCAGCTACCACGACCACTGGCACCACTGCTGCTGGTTTGTGCCAAAGGCGCTGGATCTTTAGATCCAGGTATTTCGCGATCTTTTCATGTTGTTTCTCGTTGACTCTACTGTCGTTGGGTATTGCAATATCAATGATCCACACCTTTTCTGGTTCGACAATGACAATGTCAGGTGTGTTGCGCTGCAAGACTTTGTCTGTTTGTATACGAAAGTCCCACAGTATCTTGGCTTGCTGATTTTTGAGGACTTTTTCAGTTTGATGTTTCCACCAGTTGTTAGAGGTGGGCAAGTCATAATTTTTGCAAATGTTCCAGTGGATCATTTTGGCCACACTGTTGTGGCGGAGTTTGTAGTCAGTCTGCGCAATCTTTTTGCAGGAGCTGAGTACATGGTCCACAGTTTCATCCGCTTCTTGGCAGAGTAACTTTTGTCAATTTTCACTTTGATTGCATTTGTTCTTATCGCCTGTTCTTGAGCGGCGAGAATTAGGCTTTCTGTCTCTTTCTTTATGTTATGTTTTCCTGATGTTAACCATCCCCATGGACAGCACTTAAAAACAATCGGCGCTGACAAAAGCACCATATGTCAGCTGCAAAAGGCCACCCTACTCTGCTCTGCATGCATTATTCATTGATACATCACACAGTCCTAGATGCTTGGGAAGTGTCCGACATGTGATTTTAATACAAAATCCAGCATATTGATCTTGTTTGCTGTGTATAACTGTTTTTGTATCAATAATAATAATAATAATAATAATAATAATAATAATAATAATAATAATAATAATAATAATAATAATAATAATAATAATAATAATAATAATAATAATAATAATAATAATAATAAATCATCTGTCAAATTCAGAAGGCAGCCCTGCTGGGATCCGCACGAATATTACGCCGATACATTACAACTTCCTAGGCATCTGGGTGAAGCTTGAATTGTAATGAAGGCCAACAACCAGCTAAAGATCTGGCAGCTGTGAAATCTACCATAATAATAATTAAAAGGAAGGAAAAAGTGGCTTCAGTCACATTCTGAAAAGACAGGAATCACCAGAAAAGACAATAATGCTAGGAAAAGTTGAAGGTAGCAAGAAAAGAGGAAGGCCCAACCTGAGAGAAGAAGAGAAGACTTTTGGATTTATACCCCACCTCGCTCTCCTGTAGGGAGACTCAAGGTGGCTTACAAGCTCCTCTCCCTCCCTCTCCCCACAACAGACACCTTGTGAGGTAGGTGGGGCTAAGAGAGTTCTGAAGAACTGTGACTTGCCCAAGGTCACCCAGCAGGAATGCAGGAGTGCACAGGCTAATCTGAATTCCCCAGCTAAGCCTCCACAGCTCAAGCGGCAGAGCGGGGAATTAAACCCAGTTCCTCCAGATTAGAGTACACTGGCTCTTAACTACTACGCCACTGCTGCTCACTACTAGTACTACTACCAATAATAATAGCTTGGAATTGCACAAATACTACGCCGACACATTACTATATCCTAGGTTCTTGGAAAGAACTCGATGCATATGAAGGCCAACAACCAGATTTGGAGGCTGTGATTTCAGATGACGACGATGATACGACAAATTGAAGGCAGCAGGAAAAGAGATGGATGGAAGCAAATAGAGAAAGCCAAGTCTGCAGGGCCTGAGCAAGGCTGATAATGATAGAACATTTTGGAGGATGTGAATTCACAAGGCCAACATGAGTTGGAAGCAGCTTGGTGACACTTCACACATATACGCACACAGACACATCCAGGAGATAGCGAAGAAAGACATCTTGGTCAAGGGGAATCCTCATAATCCTCAACCTTACTAATGATCTCGATGGGCCTTTCCCCACTTACCTTAAGCCCCGCGCTACTTGAGGAGAGTAGCGTGGGGTCCCCCGGCACTCCCCACGAGAGGGGCGGCGACAACGCAGCCGCCCTGATGTTGCCGCTGTCACGCCCCCTTAGTGCGAGGCATCCCTGGCACTCTTGCAAAGGGGTCTTGCAGAGCACGGGGTCGTGGGGAAGTTTGGGCACGTGCCAGGGATGCCGCACGCTGGGAATTGCGCGCAGCGACGGCGGCCGAGGGAAAAGTGGGGAAAGGCCCACTATTTTATTGGCTGACTCTGCACAGGCAACACAGGCTCATGTAACCCATTTCAGCTGCCTGTGCCACCGTTTGCACAGCGGGTGAAGGGGCTAGCCAAGATAGCTGGGATCCCGGCGGCAGCTGGCAGCACGGTCCGCGCAGGAAATACTGTGTTTCCATGCGAACCGCTCAGCCGAGAATCCCTCCGCCCAAGAATCGACCCCCTGAGAATACCCACCCACCCACTTACCTGAACAACATGGCAGCCACCGATTAGAGAATTCACTCTTATGGCGGCCACCTGGAGAACCCACCAGAATGGTGGAAAGAAGGGTGGGTGGGAATTGAACGCTTCCTGCTTGCTGTAGTTCACGCAGGCAAGCAGGGAGCGTCTGAATCCCGGTAGCGACTTTCTTTTAACCCGGGTTCAGGAAAATAGAATGGGTCAGAGGCATTTGGGGGGCGAGTTCTTTGGGTGGTAGGATTCAGCCCCAGTGGTGGGATTCAGCCAGTTCGCACCACTTGGGCCGAACCGGTTGTTAAAATGGTGCTTGTAAACAATCAGGTGCTAAATTATTTGAATCCCACCACTGGAACTCCCCCCCCCCAATGCTTTTTAAAGGGGCCTGAACCCATTCTATTTGGTCTGTGCAGAATCACCCATTTTGACCCTCCCTCCTGTGACCCCTTGCATGGGAGAGAGAAAAAAAAACCCAGCCCAACCCAACTGATTCTAGCTGTGACTTCTTACTAACTTGCATCTTCTCACCATTTCATCTGCCCGCCCTGAGCATCAAAAGCAGAAAGCGACTGGAGGAGAGAATTTTCGGACGGCCTCTGCAGAAGAGAACAGTCCTTTTCCTGCCCACCCGCTTTGGAAAGAATATCATCTCTAACGGGAAGGCTCCGAATGCCGAGCGTGGGCACAAAAAACTCTCTTCCTCACCTTCACAGAGTACGCTAAGGAGATGGTGACAGCCAGTGGCAGGCCTTCCGGTACTGCCACCACCAGGACGGTGACGCCGATGATGAAGAACTTGACGAAATATTGCACGTAGACCGGGGTGCACTCAGCTGCCCACGTCTTCCCATCGATAACAAAAGTCTGGATGACGAAGTACAGGACCAGGATGATAACAGTGATGGCCGACATCACCAGGCCTGGGAGGAGTGAGAAGAGGAGGAGGAGGAGAACACTGAGAACACCCCTCCCACCTTCGGATTGGGATATAAGGACTGGGGATCTCCACTCCTACTTGCATCTGATGAAGGAAGCTTTGACTCAGGAAAGCCCATACCCTAAAAGTCTTCCTAGTCTAAGGTGCTACTGGACTCGACTCTAGTTCTTCTACTGCAGATCAACATGTCTACCCTCTGAAACCAAGACTGAGAACATGTGATCCTCAGCAAGAAAACATGCAGCCACAGCCGGGCGCACGTCTCCCCTATGAATCTGTCCTGCCGAAGGCGGACGCCCCAGTTAGTGGAATGATCAAGCAATCCCAGACTCTGGATCTGCAACCAGATGAGGGTGGGTCTCTACAGGGCCCTCAGCATCTTATGACTTTCCTCTCATGCTCAATTCAGATTTTCAGTCTTAAACTCAAGTATTCGGGAGTGAGCAAAAATTCTCAGGAAGAGAAAGTCTGTTGGGAAGAAAAGAGGGTGGGACAATCTCTTTCCATGTCTCTATCGGTGCCCAGGGGCTTTGCCTTTACCCTCCTCCTGGGGGAGGGGAGACCTGATGTCTTCGTGAAATACTGTTTATTTACCAATTGCTGGAGCAAAAAGGGAGAATCAGCAAAGGTTAACTGCGTGGCCTCAAAACAACATCACATTTCTCAGCCCGCTCTCTACCACCCCAGCGGAAAATTTCAGCCATTCCGTTGTTGGATGCGCCATCTCTGGCCCCTTTCCAGGTTAGACAAAATTGATATGGCACGTGTTTGGGACAGCCACAGGTCACTGGACCCTATCAAGTTTATGGGACAGAATGCCATGGCCCAGCAGTCAATGAAGAAGGTTCTCAACACAGCCTGGAGCATCGTGCTTTGGAGGTGTCGCAAGCACAACAGAGAGGAAAAAGGCTGTTCTGAAAGCACTATTTGGCTATCTGAGAACTTCAGCTTTACTTAAAAAAAAAAAGGACAAGTTTCTAGGCCTGCCATTTCCAGGATAAGAACATAAGAACATAAGAACAAGCCAGCTGGATCAGACCAGAGTCCACCTATGCCAGCACTCTGCAACTCGCAGTGGCCCACCAGGTGCCTTTGGGAGCTCACAGGCAGGAGGTGAAAGCAATGGCCTTCTGCTGCTGCTGCTCCTGAGCACCTGGTCTGCTAAGGCATTTGCAATCTCACATCAAGGAGGATCAAGATTGGTAGCCATAAATCGACTTCTCCTGCATAAATCTGTCCAAGCCCCTTTTAAAGCTATCCAGGTGAGTGGCCATCACCACCTCCTGCGGCAGCATATTCCAAACACCAATCACACGTTGTGTGAAGAAGTGTTTCCTTTTATTAGTCCTAATTCTTCCCCCCAGCATTTTCAATGAATGCCCCCTGGTTCTAGTATTGTGAGAAAGAGGATATGGGCAATGCTTATAAAAATCACAGAAACTGGAATCATAGCTAAATAAGATGTAAGGCCGAACACACTCAAACGAAGTCGAAGTTATAAGAAAGGAACAAACGTTATTGACTTGTGTCGGCCTAGCTACAGGGTGCTGGAACTGAGGGTTCTTGCCCTTAGCTCCAGCATATATGGGACATTTGAACAGGCGGGTCGTGGCTGCGATTGGTCCCTTCTCCCACCACCGCAAATTGGCAGGGACTGGTGGATTCTGGGGAACGTAGTCCTGACACAAGATTTCTGGGGATGGAGCTTTGGTGCTCAGAACAGCTCCTCGCTCTTCCCCAATCTTGATGTGAAACAACAGAAATAACAGAATAATTTGTGGACAATAAAAAGAAACATGGACTTTATAAAGCGCTAGAAGGTTTCAGTCTTGGGTACTTGAGAAAGCGCGTGCAGCCAAATATTCCTGCCCGGACACTGAAGTCGAAGGGAGGGGGGGCTGGATGTCCTGCCCCCTTTGGAGGTGAGGCAGGTGGAGGTAGCTGGGAGGGCCTTCTCAGCAGTGGCCCTTGTACTGTGGAATGCCCTCCCACCATAGGCCCATTGGATGCCTACTCTCCTGGAGTTTGGTCACCTGGTGAAGACTGACCTCTTCACACAAGTGTTTGGCTGATTCCCCACCTGCCGGGATGAGGGAGGGGCCTAGAGCGGTCCTGTAAACTCCTCCCTCTTTTGGGGGCAGTTGGGGTGGGAGTTTTAGAGTTTAGAACATTTTATTGTTTTAGGATTGGTTTTTATTGTCTGGTATTTTACTATGGCTTTTATTATAACACACACTGAGACTGTTGTCAAGGGAGAAGAATGAATCTAAATAGTAAATAATAATAAACAATTAAATGTCCTCAGTTTGCTCCAGCATGCACATCTGGAAGTGCCAGTGTTGGACACCCCTGTCCTAGGTAGCTAATGTAAGGTGACCAGATGATCACCTTGTAAACCCGAGACGGGGGTAGGCGGCTGCATGCACAGCCGCAGAACCACACTGCCTTCTGGGGCGCTGCCGTTTCCCGCCCTGTGACAGGGTGGGAAACGGCAGCGCCCCAGAAGGCCGTGCTCCTGCGGCCGCACGCGCGGGAGGCTGCCGCACTGCCTTGCGCCCCAGAAGGCAGTGCGGCAGCCTCCCAAAAATCGGGACAATGCAAGGAACCCACGGGACGCGGGACAAATTATGCGAAGGCGGGATTGTCCCGCCAAAAGCGGGACGGCTGGTCAGCCTAATCTAATGCCTTTTTTTGCCAAGTGAAAAGCATTCGATCCTGGCTGCATTCTGTGCTCTTCTCTTCCTGCCTCGGGGCTGACCCTGAACAGGGAACGTCTCTGATTCTACTGTGCTGCCCCACATACCTGCTTTCCCGATTTGTACAGCCAGTTTGGTGAGCTTCCCCTGAAGAACGGATTTCTCTTTTTTGGGCACACTGGCTTTCTTCTTCTCCCTCTCTTCCATCTCGCCGCCCTCGGCACTTTTCAGGGGTTGCATCTCCATGGCGACTGCCCCGTCCTGTTTTTTGGCTGCGCAGACAAAGAGCAGACATGGGTTCACCCACAGTGGAACACACCTGTTTCGTTGGTACCCAAATCGCTGGCCCTTCTCTTCTGCCTTTAAACAGCACCCCGCACAGAGAAATCAAGCAGATAAAGGATTTCCCCTTTGCTTATCTTTGACCTCTTCCTTTGTCCATGCCAGACTGATGTTAAAAGCACACAGAAAGTAGGTCCAGAGGAAGGCTAGATTCGTGTCCCACTGTGGCGCTTCAGATGTTCATGGGCTACAATTCTTATCAGCCCCAGATAGGCCATGTCAGCAGGGGCTGATTGGAACTGTAGTCCATGAACATCTGAAGTGCCACAGTTGGACACCCCTAGAAGCTTTGATTCTCAAAAACTCACACCCTAAGATTGTCATAAAGGGCAGGGAACAAATCTAAATAATAAATACCCTGAAAATCTAGTTGGTCTCTAAGCTACTACTGGACTTGAATCTAGTTGATCTGTTGCAAACCAACCAGGCTGCCCTCTGAAACTATCTTTGGAGACAAGGTGGCATTTCTGCCCCGGAGGGCCTTTTCCCCTTTATATGGCAACTTTATTTGCTTCTTCAGGATACTTCCTAGCTAGAAATTGGTTTTGGAACAGTTTTCTAGTTTTTCATCCAGTAGAGGGAAGTTGATATATAACAAGTATCCCAGTAGAAGGAAGTTGACGTATAAGGCACATTTAGACACACTGACTGTCCCCTAATTTTTTTCTTATGGAAAATCAAATCCATGCCCATATCCAATGACACACACTTTTCTCACATGGAAATATCCCCTAGGTACAGATAATAGGGGGGAAAGGAAGGTGGCATGATATAGCCCAGTGGTGGCAAACCTATGTCACTCCAGATATTCATGGACTACAATTCCCATCAGCCCCTGCCAGCATGGCCAATTGGAATTGTAGTCCATGAACATCTGGAGTGCCATCGGTTCGCCACCACTGATATAGCCCCATGTTGGCGAATTTCGAAGGCTAAGCAGGGTTGGTGCTTGCAAGGAAGACCACCAAGGAAGGCTCTGCAGAGGAAGGTGATGGAAACCCTTGCCTTGAAAGCCCATTGTTGGGGTTCCAGAAGTTGTAAGCTAGGCATGGAAAATGAGAAGGTCAAGATCCTGTGGGACTTTCGAATTTAAATGGACAAAGTGTTGGCACATAATGCACCAGACATCATAGCGATTGAGGATAAGAAAGTGACCATCATTGACATAACTGTGTCCGGTGACAGCAGGGCTGTTGAAAAAGAACACGAGAAGGTCACTAAATACCATGATTTGAAAATCGGGCTTCAGCGTCTATGGCACAAACCAACTGAGGTCATCCCAGTAATAATCGGCACGCTGGGCGCCATTCCGAAAACACTGGGGCAGCACTTGAAACATCTTCAAATCGACAAAATCAACACCTGTCAGATTCAGAAGGCAGCCTGGCTGTGATCTGCACAAATACTACGCCGATACATGACAACTTCCTAGGCCTCTGGGTGAGACTCGAATTGTAATGAAAGGCCAACCACCAGCTAAAAAACTGGCATCTGTGATATTAATCATCATCATCATCATCATCATCAACTTCTTCTTCTTCTTCAAGTAGATTTGCCAACCTCCACGTGGTACCTCTCTAGGAATTTCCCAAGAACTCTCTAGGACAGTGGTGGCGAACCTTTGGCACTCCAGATGTTATGGACTACAATTCCCATCAGCCCCTGCTAGCATGGCCAATTGGAAGGGGCTGATGGGAATTGTAGTCTTCAAATCTCCAGGAATTTCACAATCTGGACTTGGCAACCCTAGAGACCCTACCCAGGTGCCAGAATTTCGGACCGCAAGAGCTGCTCACTCAAACAAGACTTTGGCCTACTTTGATTGTCCTCCGTTAGAACAGATCTCTTTTTTGAACACATCAGTTCTTCATTTTGATGTTTACACTCTGTTTTTCTATTCAAATTGGGGGGGCTGTTATATTATCCTCACCGTGACAACCCTCGAGGTAGGCTAGGCCAGGAGGGCCAGCTTCCCTGTCAAAGCGGAGATTCGAATCTGGGTCTTCCTCCAGATCCTAATCCGACACTCTAACCATGCTGGATATGATACAAATGATGGGAATAGACAGGTCTAGAATCAATCTGGGACCACAGCTGAAGAATGGATGAGAGAGGAGGCATTTGATAGGGGGTGGGGGTGGGGTGGGGGGTATCCTGGAATTTTACCTTTGTTTTGATTATTCTCCACTGCCCCATCTTGCTGCTTCCCTACAACAGAAGAAGGGAACGACAAACACAGGACGCTTGAGAACAGACAACACAACACCAGCATGGCACACACACTGGGGAGGCAATGGGTCTTGAGAAGGCAGAGATGCCCCCCTGTCCCACCCTGCCCCGGCAAGGGAGCTTCAGACTCAGCTGCAGCTGGAGACGTTCAGGGGCTGAGGAAAGACACCTCCAGGGGCTCGTTTGTCCACCCCAGCCAGCGGTCTTGTGTTCCGGTCTACAGCTTCTGCCCCAAAGGGAGCTCGGCGGGACTGATGGAGGAAGGACATCTTGTCCATTGCGGCTAGAAACTCCTGGTGCGAGGCAAGGGCCGAAGGGGATCTCTATATGCCAGAGGCATCCAACTCTGGCGCTTCAGACGTTCAGGGACTACAATTCCCATCAGCCCCTGCTGGCACGGACAATTGCAGGGGCTGATGGGAATTGTAGTCCATAAACATCTGAAGCGCCAGAGTTGGACACCCCTGCTACCCTGTTTCCCTGAAAATAAGACAGGGTCTTATATTAATTTTTGCTCCAAAAGATGCGTTAGGGCTTATTTTCAGGGGATGTCTCATTTTTTCCCCATGATTTTGCCCCCCGCCGCCGCCCCCCGACCAGATCAGCTGCTCCGGGGAATCTGTAACTAGGGCTTATTTTTTGAGCAGGGCTTATATTTCAAGCATCATCCCCAAATCCTGAAAAGTTATGGTAGGGCTTATTTTCGGGGCAGGGCTTATTTTCGGGGAAACAGGGTAGTATATGCCTTTCAGAGATACGCACAGGCTAGGCCCATGGTGGCGAACCTTTGGCACTCCAGATGTTATGGACTACAATTCCCATCAGCCCCTTCCAGCATGGCCAATTGGCCATGCTGGAAGGGGCTGATGGG
>NC_059427.1:166943137-167004074 GCF_021028975.2 Sphaerodactylus townsendi
ACAGCCCCTGCCAGCATGGCCAATTGGCCATGCTGGCAGGGGCTGATGGGAATTCTAGTCCATAACATCTGGAGTGCCAAAGGTTCGCCACCACTGCTCTAGGAACTCCCAAACCAGTCCTGGCACAGCCCTACAGACAGATCTACTCTGCCCACTGTAGGTAGAATCTGGCGACTTGTCAAGAGCCACTCCTGCACTTATTTTCAACACCAAAAAGATGTTGGGTTCTTATGGTTTAAAAACATCACAGGATACTGTAACTGCTTCAACAGTTTGGCAAGTGGCTGCATCGTGTGCTCATGAGCCGTGTTGTGGGGCTGCACCCTCGTCGGAGGGGAACCTCCTGGCGATCCCCAGCCCGAGAGCTACCTGGCTGGCTTCCATGAGAGCCAGGGCTTTTACAGTCCTGGCTCCAGCCTAGTGAAACGAGCTACCAAGTTGTCACAACCGGTCATGAAACTGTTGACTACCTGTTGAGGTCATGTTCTAATGAGCTGACCTGTTGACAGCTATTCAAACTGGCCAATAGTTAATCGAATAAACTGTCTTATAGCTAGCTACAGCTAATCGATAAAGATAGCTTCTCTTAATAGCTAATACAGCTATTGTGAGCCAGGCACTGTTGGCTGGATGGGGCATAAAACACTTTGGGATAATCTAGAATCACTTCACCATCCCCTCCTGAGAGCCAGTGTGGTGTAGTGGTTAACAGCAGGTGGATTCTAATCTGGAGAACCAGGTTTGATTCCCCACTTCTTCACCTGAGTGGCAGAGGCTTATCTGGTGGACCAGATGTGTTTCCGCACTCCTACATTCCAGCTGGGTGAAAATGGCATTTTACCTGGTCCTAAATGTGACTTGACACATTTAAAAACAAAAAACTCTTTTTTTAAATAAATTTTTTATTGTATAGAATATTCATACATTTGTTACATTCAATATCTTCATTTCATCTATACATTTTTCCATTTTTCCATTTCCCCCCTCCCCCCCTTTTCTATTGATTATTTAATGCCAGCAGCAGGAGATTCATTCTTCTTATTCTCTTATTCCACAGTTCTTTGTTAAATCCGGCTTCTTCCATCCATGTTTCAAACACTGTCCATAATTTCATAATATCTTCCATCTTTTCTTCCCATGGTTTGTTTTTTGTCAGTCTCTCAAAGATCTCTAACTGTATTTGTTCCCATATGTATTCCATCCATTTTGATACTGTCCATTTTTTATTATCTTTCCAGCCCAACGCCAACACAGCGTGTGCTGCTCTAATCATTATTTTATACATTGGTTCCAAACTTCTATTCACTCTTATATCATCTATTATCCCCACAATTAATAAATCATTGTTTATATCAATTTTTACTTTTACTAACTGTTCTACATATTTCAAAATATTTTCCCAAAACTTTTTCACCATTTTACATTCTATCCACATATGAGTGTAATATGCTCCTTTTTCTCCACAATGTCAACATTTTGGGCTTAATCCTTTAATCATATAGGCTAGTTGTATTGGGGTTAACAAAAAACTCTTCAACCATCTTCAAGGACAGTCCTGGAAGAAGTTTGTCTTTTGGAAGTCAGCCTTGCAAGTTCCAATGGCATGAACGACAGCATCTGTTTAGACAGCACATGAGCAGACAGTACGCTTATTGGATGTCATATTCCCAGTTCCATGGGCTCCAGAATCGTGAGCTGTCCTTCCCCTGCCCGGAAAATAAATCCAATTCCAGTGATACAAAAGTAGTCATATTTGCAAAGACTGTCCTTCCTGTGATCCAGGGTCATTTTGGGGACACGCTGAACTACGTGAGGATGACAGTGAGACCGTGACTCGAAATGAATTTAGAAACTGTAGCACCCCTGGCATTAATAAAAAAAATCTGTAATGAGTTTTTCTTTTTAATCCCATTTCCAGTGGCTGAAAATACTCGGCGTGCAACAAGAGCTCTGTCTTGGTCCAAAAGTCAATCGGGAACCAGTCTGAGCGTAGGCGAGGCAGCCAAGGCCTGAGATGGTGGGGCACGAGCCATACCGGGTGGGAGCGCGGTTTGCAATTGCATTATGTCTGGCCTGGGAGTTATTGATTTTTCTCCGGTTTCTATTTATATCCGCTTCACTCGGTGTCAAATACTCTTCCAGTGGATGAGGCTCCAGCAGAAATTGGGCCAGCAGCACGTCTTCCCGAGAAGGAGGCAGAGACTGGGAAAGGTGAGTAGGTGTAGCTGAGGAGCACTGAGCTTGTAGAGCCCACAGGAAGGCTAGTAGTCAAGATGATGGCTGCGCCATTGGTAAGGCTCCCAGGCATGGGGAGCCAAATACTTTGTAACCCGTGGGCCCATTCCTCACGTTCAATGGTGGGATTCAGCCAGAAACTCCACTGAGATTTGGGACACATGCTAGAGCATTGCCCCGCTGTGATGCCAGGTGTTTCTGGGTCGTGCCTGAATTGACATCATCACGCAGTGACCATGATCATCACCTTTTGTTACCGCCACAGGAAAATAACAAAATATTTCCCTGAAGTCAGGTTGCCTGGCTACACTGACTCCATGGCCGGACGCGGAGACTTGTGTGGTTCAGAAGCCTCCATAGGGCTCACAGAGAACGTATATGTATGTGTGTGCCAATGTTATATGGTTTCCCTATTGTTTATGCTTTTCTAGGATGTAATAAAAGCCCCTTTAGAGTTGAATGTATGATGTGCCTGCTATTTAGGATTTTAGTTTAATAAGGTTCTTCAGTTAGTTTAAGGTTCTGTTATTGTTAATTTAGGAGAGTCTTGCCTATAAGTGTATGTGTTTATCCCTGTAAGGTTTATCTAAGGTTTAAGTTCAGAAATGTTATTTTTGAAATTTGTGTCTGATGGCCAAAGCAGTGGCCAGAAAGGTTTGATATTAAGGGACAAGAAAGTTGGCTCTGGAATGCAGCTTAGACCAACGCCCAGCCAACTCCTTGACAAAGACAAAGACCCCTTTGGACTTGCAAATCGGATTTGTTGCCAGCACCAAAAGGTCCCCAGCCGTTAGGAGACGTGCAGGAACCGCCATTGGACAGTTTGAACTTTTCTTTGTTGCAGCGATGTGGGGTGGGAGCCCCAGGGCATTACTAAAGGTAACAGCCATCTGATAAAGGACTCAGCTGGGTGCGGCAGCGAGCCCACCTGGATTTTATGAATGGACGTTATCTGCTTTCCGTTCAGCACCCGTGCGAGATCTCGCGGGAAGACATGTGACAGCGAGATTTGTAATCTCTTTCAGAAGTTGTAAATGTATCCTGCTTTCATGTTGTTTTGTTTGATTGGTGTTTGGGTGAGGGACTTGCCCCCTCACCTCCCACTTCCCTGCCCCTTTGCCCCCTTTGAAGGTTGGGAATAAAAGTTCTTGCACTGCGTTGCAAGGGCGCAATTTCTCCTGACCGAGCTGTGACCACCACTTGCAATAAAATCTTTTGCTTGAAGAACGTCGGCTTCCTGCGCCTCATTATGTTGCTGAGCTGAGCAAGGTTCGCCACCATGGCCCTAGAGCAGGGGTGTCCAACTCTGGTGCCCCAGATGTTCATGGACTATGATTCCCATCAGCCCCTGCCAGCATGGCCAATTGGACTGATAGGATTCATAGTCCATGAACCTCTGGGGCACCAGAGTTGGACACCCCTGTGGCCCTGCCCTAGAAAGAATGACTGCTTTGGATGGTGGACTCTATCACATACCTTTCTGAGGTCCCTCTCCAACCTCTGCCTACCTGAGGCTCCAACCCCCGCATCTCCAAATATTTCCCAATTAGGGTTGCCAACCTCCAGGTCAACGATCTCCTGGGCCCCTTCTGCACATGCAGAATAATGCACATTCAAGCCACTTTCACAATTGTTTGAAAGTGGGTTATTCTGCGTGTGTGGAAGGGGCCCTGGTGTTTCATCTGCCCTCCAAGCAATAGAGGCAAGTTGACCTGGAGGAAATGGCCGCTTGGGAAAGTGGACATTATACCTCATCAAAGTCCCCTTCTCCTTCCCAAACCCTCAGACTCCTTCCCAAACCCTCAGACTCCACCCCCAAAATCTCCAGGTATTTCCCAAATCAGAGCTGGCAACTCTATTCCCAGTCCACACCTGGTAACCTTCCCCTTCCCCCTTTGCCAGCCTGCTTCCACCTGCTGACCAGGCGAGCGTGGGTGGGCCCTGGTAAAAATTACCCAGACCTTTTCTGCCATTAACGAGGCACGTGATAAGCCTGGTTGTTACTGATGCGGTGCCGTGTGCGGCCAGATAGAATTTGTGGGGGGGGCACAAAACGGCCGACCCTTGACCTGAGGAGGTGGCGATATCAAATAAACAGTAGAGCAGCAGATCCCATGGCATGACCCATCCCCCACACTGTGTTGGTGACAGCCATCTCTCCAATAGCGGTCCCCACCTGTGCTATTTTGTTGTGGGGAAACAGACTGAGCGTGTGTGTGGCCTCCTAACCTTGCTTCTGGCTAGCACAGGTGCTGGTACAGATCAGCACGAGGAGAAGCGAGAAATTCCCTCGATACGAGCCGGCGGGTTAGATCCAGCCATAATTTTACCTTTTGGCAGAGGAGCAAAGCGTTCCTGTGCAGACAGGCAGCCCACCAAACGTCTCGGGATGCAGCATGCTGAAGATAGGGGACCCTCCGAATTCGCATGAGTGGGAAATTGAGGCTACACAGTGGGTAAAGATAGGGGACCCTCCGAATTCGCATGAGTGGGAAATTGAGGCTACACAGTGGGTGAAGATAGGGGACCCTCCGAATTCGCAGGAGTGGGAAATTGAGGCTACACAGTGGGTGAAGATAGGGGACCCTCCGAATGCACATGAGTGGGAAATTGAGGCTACACGGTGGGTGAAGATAGGGGACCCTCCAAATTCGCATGAGTGGGAAATTGAGGCTACACGGTGGGTGAAGATAGGGGACCCTCCAAATTCGCATGAGTGGGAGATTGAGGCTACACGGTGGGTGAAGATAGGGGACCCTCCGAATTCGCAGGAGTGGGAAATTGAGGCTACACGGTGGGTGAAGATAGGGGACCCTCCGAATTCGCATGAGTGGGAAATTGAGGCTACACGGTGGGTGAAGATAGGGGACCCTCCGAATTCGCAGGAGTGGGAAATTGAGGCTACACGGTGGGTGAAGAAAGGGGACCCTCCGAATTCGCATGAGTGGGAAATTGAGGCTACACGGTGGGTGAAGATAGGGGACCCTCCGAATTCGCAGGAGTGGGAAATTGAGGCTACACGGTGGGTGAAGATAGGGGACCCTCCGAATTTGCAGGAGTGGGAAATTGAGGCTACACGGTGGGTGAAGATAGGGGACCCTCCGAATTCGCATGAGTGGGAAATTGAGGCTACACGGTGGGTGAAGATAGGGGACCCTCCGAATTCGCATGAGTGGGAGATTGAGGCTACACGGTGGGTGAAGATAGGGGACCCTCCGAATTCGCATGAGTGGGAGATTGAGGCTACACGGTGGGTGAAGATAGGGGACCCTCCGAATTCGCATGAGTGGGAAACTGAAGCTACACAGTGGGTGGAGAGAATCCGTTAAAACACTCTCCTTTCTGCTAGCAGATGTGGTCTAGATGTGGTTGTCAACATCCGGGCAGGGCCCGGAGATCTCCCGGAATTACAACTGATATCCAGGCGGCTGACATCAGTTCCCCGGAAGAAAACAGACGGCATTCTCTTCTGATGTCCCTCCCATCTCCGAATCCTCCGCTCCACACGGTCCCCTCCCAAATCTCTCGGAATTTCCCAACCCATTGGCTAAATCCTGTATATAGTTATTACATAACACCCCTGCCCAATTTCAAGGTACAGGTGTGTCTTTCAGCCTATTTCCCCTCCGCCCTCGTTTTATTATGTGCACAACAGCAACAGGGACGGCCAGTCTGATATAACGGGTCGGGCGTTAGATTAGAATCTGGGAGATCCAGGCTCGAATCCCTACTTCGTCAAACCAGTGAACCCTGCCTTAATTGCCTATTGGAGAGACAGGGAAAATATAAAGGAAGTAAATACATTTTTTAAAAGAGGACCGCTTACTGCATCCTTTCCCTCAGGTTATGCAGCCCTGCGAAGAGAAGAAAAGAGTCGTCTATTGTTCATCAGCAGGAATAACAACATCTCAGATTATGTCATTGTATCTCTCTCTCCTTTTTAACCTTGGTCTATTCTGTTGAATGACTAATGGGAGCCATGTTTCCCTGCACTGAAAATGATGTCACCCTTGTTATATGATTAGACAAAACCTTCTTTCAAAGTAAACCAATCAAATATTGTACCTTTCCCTTGCAAGTGACTGAAGCACAAGCAGAGTCGAGTGACCTTCCCTCAATGTTTTCAGTCTTGGAGAATTCACAGATAAGTGGTTGTTCTAGGTGTACTTGCTGGGATTGCTAACCTTAAGGTTTGACCTGGAGATCTCCTGGAATAATCTCCAGGCAACAAAGATCAGTTCCCACAGAGAAAATGGCTGCTTTGGAAATTAGGCTCTATGCATACATTGCTGAGGTTTTGCTGTCCCCAGACCCCTCCATTCCCAGACTCCAGGTATTTCCCACCCCAAGTTGGCAACACTGGCGTAATGCCCATTGGGCAAGGTGGGCAGCTGCCCAGGGCATCACCTTGTGGGGGGCATCAAAATGCTGGGTTCGGTTTTGGGTATTTTAGTGGTTTTCCATTTTTGGCCTGCAGGGGGTGCGGTTTTTAGGCTAGCTTTCAGCGTATCATCAGGAGACTGTCCTTATGCTACCCCCCAAGTTTTGGGCTTTCAGCGTATCATCAGGGGACTGTCCTGATGCTACCCCCCAAGTTTGGTGAGGTTTGGTTCAGGGAGTCCAAAGTTATGGACTCCCAAAGGGGGTGCCCCTATCCTCCATTGTTTTCAATGGGAGCTAATAGGAGATGGGGGCTACAGTTTTGATTAGTCACTGTCTTGACTCTAGTGTTTTTAAAAACTGGCAGCCAAATTCTGTTCATTTTCATGGTTTCTTCCTTTCTTTTGAAATTGTCCATGTGTTTGTGGATTTCAATGGCTTTTCTGTGTAGCCTGTCATAGTGGTTGTCAGAGTGGTCCAGAATGTCTGTGTTTTCAAATAATATTCTGTGTCCAGATTTGCAGAGACATTGGCGTATGATTGGATCAATTGAGGAGTTCTTAATCAAGGTGTTGGTTTTTCTGGTGACAGTGACTAATCAGCTCCACACAGACACAGGGTGACTATAGACAATCAAAGGGAACAAAGGCCAGACTACTTCTATTCAGATGCCTCACCTATTGACCTTGCTAACTCCATTGTTAGTCACATGCTACACTTCATTGTTACTCACTTGCCAGGCCACTCCTATTCAGATGCCCTCACCTATTGACCTTTACTCACAGGTATATACACTCCATTTGCTTTCCTTTCCAACTATCAGATCCTCTGAAGATGCCAGCCACAGATGCAGGCGAAACGTCGGGAGAGAATGCTGCTAGAACACGGCCATATAGCCCGGAAACCACACAGCACCCCAGGGATTCCGGCCCTGAAAGCCTTCGACAATACATCTATGTCTATCGCGGATTCAAACAATGTTACACTTCCCACAAACACGCGATCGGCTTAGCGGGTCTATCCTGATTGGCTGGCATGCTGTGTTGGGGCGGGAACTTTTTTGCGCAAAAAACGTGCTAACGTTAGTACATAAGCGCGTACGCACAGTATCCCTGCCTATCCAGCTTTCTTCTGAGTGGCTACAGTCCTGTCATGCACATGGTTCAACATTAGCCTCAGCCAGCGCGAAACCAAAAAAAAAGGCTCCGCATACATTGTGCATGGCCTGCTGTGCTCTGATTGGCTGGAAGCCCCCACATCACTCCCTACGGCGGGAAAATTGAATCCACGTTCGACCCCCTGATCCTCCCCACCAATCTGAATTGGAGACATGTTTTTTTTAAAGGTGCACATCCATGCAGGTTCTTAAAAAACACCTGATGAGGGGGAGAGGGATCGCCAGAACCAGGATGAATCCGTGTTCGGCGGTGCAACTGTGGGGAGTTTGTTGTGAGACCTGGATATTTCGTGTGAGTATCACGCGATTAATTGGCAGTGGGGATTCCACCCATGTGGAAGTGGGGAAGCAGCAATGGCTGCCAAGAGAGGAGGAGGAGGAGGCCGGGAAGAGGGCAGCTCCCCGGTTCAGACAAAGAGAGGAACATCCCATTCAAGAGATAATACTTATGCACACTTAGATGAATCAGAGCCCCCGGTGCCCAGGCATGCTGAGTCACTCACTCCCAACAGTAAAGTCGATGGACGATCAAGAGAGATTCTCAATTCAACGTGGGGAGGGGAATAAGCTGCTGCAGGAGAACTCACTACTGGCCAATTCTTCCCTGCAACTCTCCCTCACTCCGCCCCTGTCATTTGTAAATGTGTCCCTGGGATTCCTGTGAAGAGGAATCAGATTGGTCGGGGTGCCTGCATAGTTCCCCAGCAGGGCAAATAGTAGCTCCCCAGGACGATTCCATAGATTTGCCAACCTCCAGGTGAGGGCTGGAGATTTTGTGGAATTGCAACTGATCTCCAGCTGACAGGGATCCATTCTCCTGGGGGAAACTGATGCTTTGCCGGGTGGGCTCTATAGTATCGTATCTGAGATCCCAGTGGCGTAGGAGTGGCATAGGAGGTTAAGAGCTCGTGTATCTAATCTGGAGGAACCGGGTTTGATTCCCAGCTCTGCCGCCTGAGCTGTGGAGGCTGATCTGGGGAATTCAGATTAGCCTGTGCACTCCCACACACGCCAGCTGGGTGACCTTGGGCTAGTCACAGCTTCTCGGAGCTCTCTCAGCCCCACCCACCTCACAGGGTGTTTGTTGTGAGGGGGGAAGGGCAAGGAGATTGTCAGCCCCTTTGAGTCTCCTGCAGGAGAGAAAGGGGGGGATATCAATCCAAACTCTTCTTCTTCTTCTTCTTCTTCTTCTTCTTCTTCTTCTTCTTCTTCTCCTCAGCCTCTGCCCCCAAATCTCCAGAATTTTCCAAGCTGGTGTTGGCAACCCTAGCCAGCTGCCCTATTTTGAGGCACCACACAGATCTCTGACCCGTATCCTCGACCACATTTTCTTCTTGGTCAGCATTCCTTCGGATGCTCTGGAGGTCTCTCTGTCAGCACCTGATCGTATCTGCTGGCCCAGCTCTGCAGAGAATACGGGAATCGCATTGGCAGCTTCTGAGTGGGTAATGGAGAAAGGGAATGAGCCAGCCAAAGGATGAGATCATCTGTTTATGCTCACACGGCTGCCATTAAAGCAGGGAGGAGGGGAACAAGGCTTTTAAGGACGTGGAAACTGGCCCCTTTGTTTCATCGGGGATGATTCCTGCTGCCTGTCACCTCCTTTGTGTGTGTCGGGCTGATGTTCTCCGGGCATCTCTGGCTCTTTTAAGAGAGGTGATGTCACCAGGCAGGTACGGTCAAAGAGACCAGGAGGAAAAGCTGCGGGGAAGGCAGCAGTGACGGATGGGGCACTGGCAGGGTAGTCGGATCCACTCCCCGGCCACCAGCAGACGATTTGGGGGGGGATAATGTTGCCAGATCCAGGTTCGGTAACTCCTGGGCCGAATTCCCACTGAAAATTTAATCCAGATACAACCAAGTTTCAACAGAATCGGCACCTTTTCATCCAGGTTCCAACATCCTCATTGCAGCATGTTTCTAATGAAGATGTCTAGGCCTCCCCCTTGGGGGGGGGGAGCTGCTTTCAAGGGTGCAATTGTTAAGCTAGCCACACCAAAATTTCAGAGTATCTTTCGGAGACCCTCCTGATGATACCACCCAGGTTTGGTGAAGTTTGGTTCATGGGGGCCAAAGTGGTGGACCCTGAAATGTGTAGCCCCCATCTCCTATTAGCTCCCATTGGAGTGTGTGTTTTTTTAAAAGGTGCATATATAAGCAGGTCCAGGAAAATCCCGTGATGGGGGCGGAGCACCAGAAACGGGATTGATCCGTGTTCTGCGGTTCGGCAGTGGGGAGATCGCAAGGAAATCTGGATATTTCAGGTGACTATCCCAGGATTAATCGCCAGAGGGAAATCGCCCTGGAGATTTGGGGATGTAGGCTAAAGAGCACGGGGAGGAGTACAATATTACAGAGTCCACCCTCCAAAGCAGACAGTGGTGTACATTGATCTAAAGAGCATCCATTTTTCCCAGGAGAGCTGTCATCTAGAGATTAATTCTGAGGGGGTCCCCAGGTCCCACTTGGAGGCTGGTAGCCCTAGCTGCTGACCACTCAAGAAAGCACAAAGTGGGTGGGTGGGTGTTCTGCTGAGGGATAGGCCTGGTCAGTAGAGCTGCCAGCTCTGGGTTGGGAAACACCTGGACATTTTAGGGGTGGAGCACAAGGAAGGCGGGGTTTGGAGAGAGGATGGGATGGGAGGGACTTCAGTATGATCTAGCAGGGGTCTGCAACAAGGGAATGCCAGACAGTCCCTGAAGAAAAGCAACGATGTATTTCAAATGCGCAACTTCCGCTGCAGATGTGAGCAGGAAGAGCAGCACGATGAGAGCAGTTCTGGCTTAATGTCAGATCCTCAATGATGGAAACAACAGAGGTTTATTCAGCATCTTGAGAACAGCGTGGAAAAGCCAGAACTGACTCTTCCCCGCGCAAACCATCAGTAATATCAGTGAGGGTGTACCCCCCCCCATGTGAGCCAAAGCAGAAATATGCAGGCAGTGAGATAAAGACAAGAGTTCGTTAGAGTCGGCCTTAGCCAACACCTGCCGATGGAAATGAGCAGAAACACACTACATAATATTCTACTGAAATCCCTTCCCCCCAAGCCCAAAGCTGCAATTGGCCCCAGCACCCCATAGGCATCCGGACAAAGGCTCCCCCCCCCTCACAACACATTTCCACTCCTGAATCGGACCCCCAACACACACACTTGAGAATCTGGGGTTTAAAAAAAAACTATTTCATTACTCCCCAAAGCAGCTTCTGATGTTCTCCTGAGCAGCAGTGGCGTAGGAGGTTAAGAGCTCATGTATCTAATCTGGAGGAACCGGGTTTGATTCCCAGCTCTGCCGTATGAGCTGTGGAGGCTTATCTGGGGAATTCAGATTAGCCTGTGCACTCCCACACACGCCAGCTGGGTGACCTTGGGCTAGTCACAGCTTCTCGGAGCTCTCTCAGCCCCACCTACCTCACAGGGTGTTTGTTGTGAGGGGGGAAGGGCAAGGAGATTGTAAAGCCCCTTTGAGTCTCCTGCAGGAGAGAAAGGGGGGATATAAATCCAAACTCTTCTTCTTCTTCTTCTTCTTCTTCTTCTTCTTCTTCTTCTTCTTCTTCTTCTTCTTCTTCTTCTTCTTCTTCTTCTTCTTCTTCTTCTTCTTCTTCTTCTTCCTCTCCTCCACATTATCTGCACAATAATCCTGTAGGTTTTTCTTTGGGGGGGGGGTGAGGTCCCACAGCTGCCAGCTTCTAACCACCACCCCACTCACCAACTGAGACCAAACTACAGGCTGAGATTGTGCAACTGGCTGAATGTGAACTAGCAAGTGGGGGATTTGAGCCTGGTGTCTCCCAGATCTTACACCAACACTGTAATTATTGCACCACGTAGTTGCAACTGGGAACTCCCAATGGGAAGGTCAACAGAGTAAGATGTAGTTTGGTCTCAGTTGGTGAGTGCGGTGACGGTTAGAATCTGGCAACTGCAGGCCCTCCCCCTCCCCCCCCCAAAGAAAAACCTCTGTGAGATTTTGGCTTTGGAGTTCAGGGCTGTGCGATCAGACACCCACCAAAAGTTTTTAAAAAATGATTTTTGCTTCACGAAAGCACTCTTGCAGGTGCCCAAATTGGATTTGTATGGGAAAGCTGTGTCATTTCCCCAGTTTAAATCGTGCCTTTGTTAGTGTTTGCTCTGCTGAGCCCAAAAGTAAAACCTGGGGATCAGCGAGGCTCATGATATGCTTCTGCGTAGATCCCACAGAAACCACTTTGACAATGAATGTTAAGTCAGAATGCTGTTGCTGCTATAGGTCGTGCATTTTAATGTTTTACGATTATACTGTATTGATTTTACTTGTCGTATGGAGTTGTCTGAAACACAGTGGCGGCAATTCATAAAAATCAGAAGTAAAATGAAAAGGGGAGGAAATAAAGACGAACGACAGGTCTCGGCCCCTCGGCGTGGAGTGGTTAGAGTTGCCGTGTGCAGGTTGGGAAATTCCTTGAGATTTGGAGGTGAGACCTAGGATAGGATGGGATCTTGTGGAGTATAACGCTACACACCTCACCCTCCAGAGCCACCCTGTTCCCCAGGGGAGCTAAAATCTGTCCTCTGCAGATCAATTATAATTCCAGATTTCCAAGCCCCACGTGTGTAGGGATGAGCCCCGCGTACCCAGCAGAACCTCAGAAAGAGCGCATGGAATGCCTGTGCCACCTGTGTCCTTCTGGGCGCACATGCTCACCCATCCCCCAGACCCCCGTGAGTCACAGGTCATGAACTACCTGACTCACGGTCACCAGGTGTCCCAGACAAAGGGACAAAGGGGCTCTTGCCCCCAGGTATGGATTAGACCCAGACGCGGACGTTTCCTCCCGCACGTAGACAACCCCATGATGTCATGAATCATATGATACTCTCCCGCTCTCCCGCTCTCCCGCCTCCCATATACGCCCCCATCGTAAACCCTAATAAAAGGTGCCAGGGACTAGCACACGGCAGAGTTGCCAGATCCACGGATCGCACGCTTCCTGCTGCTGGCTCTCTCCACCGGATGATATCACCGCGTCTCGCCTCTTCCTTGCGACCCCCGCGGGCCGACTTCAACGTGGAGGTTGGTAATCCCAGGACTGATGCAGGCTATCCAGAAACTGCGGGAGGGAGGATCCAAGTTCATTTCATGTTCCGGTCAAGGGAATGCTCTCCAGCCCATCCAAGTGGCACAATTCAGCTTCACAAGTGGGATGAATAGATGCCTTTATTTGGAAAAGAGAGAAAGGGGTATGTGTGTCTTGGCACATGCGTTCTGACGCGGATGGTGGTGGAGGGCAGGGCAAGCCTTCCCTCCGTTTTGTGAGCTGTGTGTCTCTCCACACGACTGGAGTATCAGCTGTTTGCATCTGTGGCTCAGGGCACTACTGGGAGTAATATGAAAACGGCTGGGTACAAACAAATGCATGTGGTTACTGCCAGCCTGCTATCTGGGGCTACATCAACAGCTGTGTTGTGCTTGTGTGGTTACAGGAGTGTTACTTGTGCGGGGAAAAGGTGTGAATTAAAAAGCGTCACAAGTGTATTCCGGTGGGCAACAAATCACATCTTTAAAAAGGAGTGCTATACATAAAGGATTTGCCAGGAGATCAGTGATAGAACAATGTCACAGGGGGAATACATTTTGCAGGAAAAGGAAAAGAGGAGAGAAAAGTTTTTATGGCCCTTTTCGCACACAAGGTTTGCTCTGGAATTACTGCAACGCGCATCGACATCCCAACCTTTCTGTTGCCGGTTCGTCGCTCGACATCATTCGCACTTCGGCCGGTTGCTCTGGAACCGCATCTGAATCCAGAAACCCCGATAGTTTGCATTGCCGCGGAATGCAATGCAAACAAAAGTTCTGATTGGCAGCTTGGCCGTTCCTGGACGTGTTGTTTGTGACGTTTGGCCCCGTCATCACGTTGTCACGCAGTGACATGACCACGAGATGACGACACGCCAGTCTTCCCATTGGCTGACGTCACCTCGAGATGTCTCGCGTTGAGTGTGCCGAGGCGCTGTCCCTTGACACAGTGTCGGCAGAAGCACCCACTACGCATTCCGGCGCTCTGAGCTGGTGCGGCGGGTTAACACTTCTGTCCCGTCCCCCCAAAGTTTTGTTGGACTGAGTAACTCTTTTGAAGTCATGTTTTAAAGTTTTTGCTTTTGTCCAACACTCAAGGGCAGTTCTCTTGTGCCCCCTGAGGTGCATCTCCGCCGCCACCTTCTCAAAACCATCTAAGTTTCTGTAGCTGGACTTTAGGGAGTGCTGGACTTTAGGGAGTCCTCCTCCCCCCCGTACTGCAATCAGATCCCTCATCTCGTCGTTCTGCCATGACACACCCCTCCCAAAAGCTTTGTCTGAGTTGGCAGCTAAGCTGTTCAGCCCATCCAATTGATCTCCCTGGGCGCGGACATAACATAAGAACATAAGAACATAAGAACAAGCCAGCTGGATCAGACCAGAGTCCATCTAGTCCAGATCTCTGCTACTCGCAGTGGCCCACCAAGTGCCTTTGGGAGCTCACGTGCAGGATGGGAAAGCAATGGCCTTCTGCTGCTGCTGCTGCTGCTCCTGAGCACCTGGTCTGCTAAGGCATTTGCAATCTCAGATCAAGGAGGATCAAGATTGGTAGCCAGAGATCGACTTCTCCTCCATAAATCTGTCCAAGCCCCTTTTAAAGCTATCCAGGTTAGTGGCCATCACCACCTCCTGTGGCAGCATATTCCAAACCCCAATCACACGTTGCGTGAAGAAGTGTTTCCTTTTATTAGTCCCAATTCTTCCCCCCAGCATTTTCAATGGATGCCCCCTGGTTCTAACGCAGCCAATTAAGCATTATCTCACAGTCTCATGGCACTGTTGCGCAGAGATCTCGTTTTCTCGAGACCTCCTTGCAGCAAGACAATGCAGTGCCTGACCAAGCGTGAAGAGAGGCGGGAGGCGAGTGAGAAGGAAACGGAACAGTAAAATCTACGTGCGCAACTGGCAAATTCCTCGCTCCTCCCAATTGGCTGGGAGAAATCGCATCGCTGCAGGGGTGTGATTCTTAAAACCTGCTCGGTAGCGTGACGTTTCGCACATAGGGGCAGAAATGTGGAGGGAAACCGTTTTATCTGAAAAAGTTGCAGAAGCATCGAGCGACAGGAAAAATGTGAGGCGACGCCTCGAATGGGCGACAGAGTAAGGGTCGAACCGCATTCCAGAGCTAGTATGTGCAAAGAACAAGCAGAAACCGTGACGACCACAAATATTTAATCCAGAACAAACTGTGTGTGCGAAAAGGGCCTCTGTTTACGCTATTTTATCTTCCTGAATTACAACCGGCCCCCTGGAGAAAATGGCTGCTTTGGAGGGTGAACCCTGTTGGAATATTCAGCCTTGTTTGAATGCAGTGGCAGCAGAAGCAGCAGGGAATTCTGGGAAGCTGCACAGTGTTCTGTTCCCTCACTAGCTCTCACACACTCTTGACTGCCTGACCGACTAGGGCCCCCTCTGCACATGCAGAATAATCCACTTTCAATCCACTTGCAATTCACTTTGCAACTGGATTTTACTGTGCGGAATAGCAAAATCCACTTGCAAACCATTGTGAAAGTGGATTGAAAATGCATTATTCTGCTTGTGCGGAAGGGGCCCAAGGTGAAAAGATGTTCTCTGTCCTTTGTAAACCAAATGCTATGTGAAAGTGCTCTGACAAAGATATTGTACCGCAACCAAACTGTAACAAACTACGAGCAGCGCATGTAACTATATATTTGTGATGGTTTGTTAATGTATATACTGTATATGTTTTCTCTCTTAGTCAAGTAAAGTACCTCCTTACATTTTATGAACTTACGCGGTAAAACGACTGGTCTTTTGAGAAATAAACTATTCTAATTTGACGTGCCGCGCAATCCACATTTCTGCTCGTTACTCTTGCTTGACAGGATTATATATACTAGATATACCTGTTCCCCTTCAAACCCTGCATCGTTACATCCTGGTGAACTCATCATTCCAGTCTCCAAATCCAACCCTCTTCAGGATCCGCCTCCAAAATCTCTCGGTATTTCCTAACCCACAGCTGTGGGAATGAATGAAGGATACCATTTACCCTTAAGCAGAACAGCCATGTATTTGTGGATTGCAAATCTATGTCCGTATTGCTTTGGCTGAAGTCTTTCTTCACTGTTTGGTGGTGGTTCCTGCCGTAGTAAGGTGCAGTTGCATGGGGGCGAGGGAGGCAGCCAAACGCACCTCCTCCGTGTCATCCATTTAAGCGCTGCCTGGAGCTGCAGCTCCTTAAGCCCCTCTTCGTTACACCACTGGGTAAGGGTAGGGGGCACCAAGCAATGAAGCATCTTCTCCCTGTTCGAAAGTGTGATTATCTGGCTAAAGCAAAGCAGGATGAGCTCCCAGGTTTAATGCAACTGTTTAAATGCAAGCTATCTTTATAATCAGGACTGGGGAAACGTCAAACTTTTAAGTAACGATGAAAGCCAAGAAACGCGTCACACACATATACGGAGATTGGTCTTAAACAATGAAATATATAATATATGATTTCTTTTTAATAATTCAACCATTCATGAAATATAAAGAAATAACATTCAAAAATAAGAAGCCCATATCCATGGTTCAGCCAACTAAGAAATAGGTCTTTTTTGCACCCGGTAATATAATCACAAAATTTTTATATGTAGAATCCAAAGTTCATTGTCCAATTCATAGTCTTATTCTTATTCAAACTTTTAAGTAACAGGATTAGATGTTTTGGGTGCCGTGTGGTTTCCGGGCTGTATGGCCGTGTTCTAGCAACATTCTCTCCTGACGTTTCGCCTGCATCTGTGGCTGGCATCTTCAGAGGATCCTCGGAAGATGCCCCCCCACCCCCCCCCCCCCAACCCACCCCCCCCCCCCCCCACCCCCCCCCCCCCCCACCCCCCCCCCCCCCCACCCCCCCCCCCCCCCACCCCCCCCCCCCCCCACCCCCCCCCCCCCCCACCCCCCCCCCCCCCCACCCCCCCCCCCCCCCACCCCCCCCCCCCCCCACCCCCCCCCCCCCCCACCCCCCCCCCCCCCCACCCCCCCCCCCCCCCACCCCCCCCCCCCCCCACCCCCCCCCCCCCCCACCCCCCCCCCCCCCCACCCCCCCCCCCCCCCACCCCCCCCCCCCCCCACCCCCCCCCCCCCCCACCCCCCCCCCCCCCCACCCCCCCCCCCCCCCACCCCCCCCCCCCCCCACCCCCCCCCCCCCCCACCCCCCCCCCCCCCCACCCCCCCCCCCCCCCACCCCCCCCCCCCCCCACCCCCCCCCCCCCCCACCCCCCCCCCCCCCCACCCCCCCCCCCCCCCACCCCCCCCCCCCCCCACCCCCCCCCCCCCCCACCCCCCCCCCCCCCCACCCCCCCCCCCCCCCACCCCCCCCCCCCCCCACCCCCCCCCCCCCCCACCCCCCCCCCCCCCCACCCCCCCCCCCCCCCACCCCCCCCCCCCCCCACCCCCCCCCCCCCCCACCCCCCCCCCCCCCCACCCCCCCCCCCCCCCACCCCCCCCCCCCCCCACCCCCCCCCCCCCCCACCCCCCCCCCCCCCCACCCCCCCCCCCCCCCACCCCCCCCCCCCCCCACCCCCCCCCCCCCCCACCCCCCCCCCCCCCCACCCCCCCCCCCCCCCACCCCCCCCCCCCCCCACCCCCCCCCCCCCCCACCCCCCCCCCCCCCCACCCCCCCCCCCCCCCACCCCCCCCCCCCCCCACCCCCCCCCCCCCCCACCCCCCCCCCCCCCCACCCCCCCCCCCCCCCACCCCCCCCCCCCCCCACCCCCCCCCCCCCCCACCCCCCCCCCCCCCCACCCCCCCCCCCCCCCACCCCCCCCCCCCCCCACCCCCCCCCCCCCCCACCCCCCCCCCCCCCCACCCCCCCCCCCCCCCACCCCCCCCCCCCCCCACCCCCCCCCCCCCCCACCCCCCCCCCCCCCCACCCCCCCCCCCCCCCACCCCCCCCCCCCCCCACCCCCCCCCCCCCCCACCCCCCCCCCCCCCCACCCCCCCCCCCCCCCACCCCCCCCCCCCCCCACCCCCCCCCCCCCCCACCCCCCCCCCCCCCCACCCCCCCCCCCCCCCACCCCCCCCCCCCCCCACCCCCCCCCCCCCCCACCCCCCCCCCCCCCCACCCCCCCCCCCCCCCACCCCCCCCCCCCCCCACCCCCCCCCCCCCCCACCCCCCCCCCCCCCCACCCCCCCCCCCCCCCACCCCCCCCCCCCCCCACCCCCCCCCCCCCCCACCCCCCCCCCCCCCCACCCCCCCCCCCCCCCACCCCCCCCCCCCCCCACCCCCCCCCCCCCCCACCCCCCCCCCCCCCCACCCCCCCCCCCCCCCACCCCCCCCCCCCCCCACCCCCCCCCCCCCCCACCCCCCCCCCCCCCCACCCCCCCCCCCCCCCACCCCCCCCCCCCCCCACCCCCCCCCCCCCCCACCCCCCCCCCCCCCCACCCCCCCCCCCCCCCACCCCCCCCCCCCCCCACCCCCCCCCCCCCCCACCCCCCCCCCCCCCCACCCCCCCCCCCCCCCACCCCCCCCCCCCCCCACCCCCCCCCCCCCCCACCCCCCCCCCCCCCCACCCCCCCCCCCCCCCACCCCCCCCCCCCCCCACCCCCCCCCCCCCCCACCCCCCCCCCCCCCCACCCCCCCCCCCCCCCACCCCCCCCCCCCCCCACCCCCCCCCCCCCCCACCCCCCCCCCCCCCCACCCCCCCCCCCCCCCACCCCCCCCCCCCCCCACCCCCCCCCCCCCCCACCCCCCCCCCCCCCCACCCCCCCCCCCCCCCACCCCCCCCCCCCCCCACCCCCCCCCCCCCCCACCCCCCCCCCCCCCCACCCCCCCCCCCCCCCACCCCCCCCCCCCCCCACCCCCCCCCCCCCCCACCCCCCCCCCCCCCCACCCCCCCCCCCCCCCACCCCCCCCCCCCCCCACCCCCCCCCCCCCCCACCCCCCCCCCCCCCCACCCCCCCCCCCCCCCACCCCCCCCCCCCCCCACCCCCCCCCCCCCCCACCCCCCCCCCCCCCCACCCCCCCCCCCCCCCACCCCCCCCCCCCCCCACCCCCCCCCCCCCCCACCCCCCCCCCCCCCCACCCCCCCCCCCCCCCACCCCCCCCCCCCCCCACCCCCCCCCCCCCCCACCCCCCCCCCCCCCCACCCCCCCCCCCCCCCACCCCCCCCCCCCCCCACCCCCCCCCCCCCCCACCCCCCCCCCCCCCCACCCCCCCCCCCCCCCACCCCCCCCCCCCCCCACCCCCCCCCCCCCCCACCCCCCCCCCCCCCCACCCCCCCCCCCCCCCACCCCCCCCCCCCCCCACCCCCCCCCCCCCCCACCCCCCCCCCCCCCCACCCCCCCCCCCCCCCACCCCCCCCCCCCCCCACCCCCCCCCCCCCCCACCCCCCCCCCCCCCCACCCCCCCCCCCCCCCACCCCCCCCCCCCCCCACCCCCCCCCCCCCCCACCCCCCCCCCCCCCCACCCCCCCCCCCCCCCACCCCCCCCCCCCCCCACCCCCCCCCCCCCCCACCCCCCCCCCCCCCCACCCCCCCCCCCCCCCACCCCCCCCCCCCCCCACCCCCCCCCCCCCCCACCCCCCCCCCCCCCCACCCCCCCCCCCCCCCACCCCCCCCCCCCCCCACCCCCCCCCCCCCCCACCCCCCCCCCCCCCCACCCCCCCCCCCCCCCACCCCCCCCCCCCCCCACCCCCCCCCCCCCCCACCCCCCCCCCCCCCCACCCCCCCCCCCCCCCACCCCCCCCCCCCCCCACCCCCCCCCCCCCCCACCCCCCCCCCCCCCCACCCCCCCCCCCCCCCACCCCCCCCCCCCCCCACCCCCCCCCCCCCCCACCCCCCCCCCCCCCCACCCCCCCCCCCCCCCACCCCCCCCCCCCCCCACCCCCCCCCCCCCCCACCCCCCCCCCCCCCCACCCCCCCCCCCCCCCACCCCCCCCCCCCCCCACCCCCCCCCCCCCCCACCCCCCCCCCCCCCCACCCCCCCCCCCCCCCACCCCCCCCCCCCCCCACCCCCCCCCCCCCCCACCCCCCCCCCCCCCCACCCCCCCCCCCCCCCACCCCCCCCCCCCCCCACCCCCCCCCCCCCCCACCCCCCCCCCCCCCCACCCCCCCCCCCCCCCACCCCCCCCCCCCCCCACCCCCCCCCCCCCCCACCCCCCCCCCCCCCCACCCCCCCCCCCCCCCACCCCCCCCCCCCCCCACCCCCCCCCCCCCCCACCCCCCCCCCCCCCCACCCCCCCCCCCCCCCACCCCCCCCCCCCCCCACCCCCCCCCCCCCCCACCCCCCCCCCCCCCCACCCCCCCCCCCCCCCACCCCCCCCCCCCCCCACCCCCCCCCCCCCCCACCCCCCCCCCCCCCCACCCCCCCCCCCCCCCACCCCCCCCCCCCCCCACCCCCCCCCCCCCCCACCCCCCCCCCCCCCCACCCCCCCCCCCCCCCACCCCCCCCCCCCCCCACCCCCCCCCCCCCCCACCCCCCCCCCCCCCCACCCCCCCCCCCCCCCACCCCCCCCCCCCCCCACCCCCCCCCCCCCCCACCCCCCCCCCCCCCCACCCCCCCCCCCCCCCACCCCCCCCCCCCCCCACCCCCCCCCCCCCCCACCCCCCCCCCCCCCCACCCCCCCCCCCCCCCACCCCCCCCCCCCCCCACCCCCCCCCCCCCCCACCCCCCCCCCCCCCCACCCCCCCCCCCCCCCACCCCCCCCCCCCCCCACCCCCCCCCCCCCCCACCCCCCCCCCCCCCCACCCCCCCCCCCCCCCACCCCCCCCCCCCCCCACCCCCCCCCCCCCCCACCCCCCCCCCCCCCCACCCCCCCCCCCCCCCACCCCCCCCCCCCCCCACCCCCCCCCCCCCCCACCCCCCCCCCCCCCCACCCCCCCCCCCCCCCACCCCCCCCCCCCCCCACCCCCCCCCCCCCCCACCCCCCCCCCCCCCCACCCCCCCCCCCCCCCACCCCCCCCCCCCCCCACCCCCCCCCCCCCCCACCCCCCCCCCCCCCCACCCCCCCCCCCCCCCACCCCCCCCCCCCCCCACCCCCCCCCCCCCCCACCCCCCCCCCCCCCCACCCCCCCCCCCCCCCACCCCCCCCCCCCCCCACCCCCCCCCCCCCCCACCCCCCCCCCCCCCCACCCCCCCCCCCCCCCACCCCCCCCCCCCCCCACCCCCCCCCCCCCCCACCCCCCCCCCCCCCCACCCCCCCCCCCCCCCACCCCCCCCCCCCCCCACCCCCCCCCCCCCCCACCCCCCCCCCCCCCCACCCCCCCCCCCCCCCACCCCCCCCCCCCCCCACCCCCCCCCCCCCCCACCCCCCCCCCCCCCCACCCCCCCCCCCCCCCACCCCCCCCCCCCCCCACCCCCCCCCCCCCCCACCCCCCCCCCCCCCCACCCCCCCCCCCCCCCACCCCCCCCCCCCCCCACCCCCCCCCCCCCCCACCCCCCCCCCCCCCCACCCCCCCCCCCCCCCACCCCCCCCCCCCCCCACCCCCCCCCCCCCCCACCCCCCCCCCCCCCCACCCCCCCCCCCCCCCACCCCCCCCCCCCCCCACCCCCCCCCCCCCCCACCCCCCCCCCCCCCCACCCCCCCCCCCCCCCACCCCCCCCCCCCCCCACCCCCCCCCCCCCCCACCCCCCCCCCCCCCCACCCCCCCCCCCCCCCACCCCCCCCCCCCCCCACCCCCCCCCCCCCCCACCCCCCCCCCCCCCCACCCCCCCCCCCCCCCACCCCCCCCCCCCCCCACCCCCCCCCCCCCCCACCCCCCCCCCCCCCCACCCCCCCCCCCCCCCACCCCCCCCCCCCCCCACCCCCCCCCCCCCCCACCCCCCCCCCCCCCCACCCCCCCCCCCCCCCACCCCCCCCCCCCCCCACCCCCCCCCCCCCCCACCCCCCCCCCCCCCCACCCCCCCCCCCCCCCACCCCCCCCCCCCCCCACCCCCCCCCCCCCCCACCCCCCCCCCCCCCCACCCCCCCCCCCCCCCACCCCCCCCCCCCCCCACCCCCCCCCCCCCCCACCCCCCCCCCCCCCCACCCCCCCCCCCCCCCACCCCCCCCCCCCCCCACCCCCCCCCCCCCCCACCCCCCCCCCCCCCCACCCCCCCCCCCCCCCACCCCCCCCCCCCCCCACCCCCCCCCCCCCCCACCCCCCCCCCCCCCCACCCCCCCCCCCCCCCACCCCCCCCCCCCCCCACCCCCCCCCCCCCCCACCCCCCCCCCCCCCCACCCCCCCCCCCCCCCACCCCCCCCCCCCCCCACCCCCCCCCCCCCCCACCCCCCCCCCCCCCCACCCCCCCCCCCCCCCACCCCCCCCCCCCCCCACCCCCCCCCCCCCCCACCCCCCCCCCCCCCCACCCCCCCCCCCCCCCACCCCCCCCCCCCCCCACCCCCCCCCCCCCCCACCCCCCCCCCCCCCCACCCCCCCCCCCCCCCACCCCCCCCCCCCCCCACCCCCCCCCCCCCCCACCCCCCCCCCCCCCCACCCCCCCCCCCCCCCACCCCCCCCCCCCCCCACCCCCCCCCCCCCCCACCCCCCCCCCCCCCCACCCCCCCCCCCCCCCACCCCCCCCCCCCCCCACCCCCCCCCCCCCCCACCCCCCCCCCCCCCCACCCCCCCCCCCCCCCACCCCCCCCCCCCCCCACCCCCCCCCCCCCCCACCCCCCCCCCCCCCCACCCCCCCCCCCCCCCACCCCCCCCCCCCCCCACCCCCCCCCCCCCCCACCCCCCCCCCCCCCCACCCCCCCCCCCCCCCACCCCCCCCCCCCCCCACCCCCCCCCCCCCCCACCCCCCCCCCCCCCCACCCCCCCCCCCCCCCACCCCCCCCCCCCCCCACCCCCCCCCCCCCCCACCCCCCCCCCCCCCCACCCCCCCCCCCCCCCACCCCCCCCCCCCCCCACCCCCCCCCCCCCCCACCCCCCCCCCCCCCCACCCCCCCCCCCCCCCACCCCCCCCCCCCCCCACCCCCCCCCCCCCCCACCCCCCCCCCCCCCCACCCCCCCCCCCCCCCACCCCCCCCCCCCCCCACCCCCCCCCCCCCCCACCCCCCCCCCCCCCCACCCCCCCCCCCCCCCACCCCCCCCCCCCCCCACCCCCCCCCCCCCCCACCCCCCCCCCCCCCCACCCCCCCCCCCCCCCACCCCCCCCCCCCCCCACCCCCCCCCCCCCCCACCCCCCCCCCCCCCCACCCCCCCCCCCCCCCACCCCCCCCCCCCCCCACCCCCCCCCCCCCCCACCCCCCCCCCCCCCCACCCCCCCCCCCCCCCACCCCCCCCCCCCCCCACCCCCCCCCCCCCCCACCCCCCCCCCCCCCCACCCCCCCCCCCCCCCACCCCCCCCCCCCCCCACCCCCCCCCCCCCCCACCCCCCCCCCCCCCCACCCCCCCCCCCCCCCACCCCCCCCCCCCCCCACCCCCCCCCCCCCCCACCCCCCCCCCCCCCCACCCCCCCCCCCCCCCACCCCCCCCCCCCCCCACCCCCCCCCCCCCCCACCCCCCCCCCCCCCCACCCCCCCCCCCCCCCACCCCCCCCCCCCCCCACCCCCCCCCCCCCCCACCCCCCCCCCCCCCCACCCCCCCCCCCCCCCACCCCCCCCCCCCCCCACCCCCCCCCCCCCCCACCCCCCCCCCCCCCCACCCCCCCCCCCCCCCACCCCCCCCCCCCCCCACCCCCCCCCCCCCCCACCCCCCCCCCCCCCCACCCCCCCCCCCCCCCACCCCCCCCCCCCCCCACCCCCCCCCCCCCCCACCCCCCCCCCCCCCCACCCCCCCCCCCCCCCACCCCCCCCCCCCCCCACCCCCCCCCCCCCCCACCCCCCCCCCCCCCCACCCCCCCCCCCCCCCACCCCCCCCCCCCCCCACCCCCCCCCCCCCCCACCCCCCCCCCCCCCCACCCCCCCCCCCCCCCACCCCCCCCCCCCCCCACCCCCCCCCCCCCCCACCCCCCCCCCCCCCCACCCCCCCCCCCCCCCACCCCCCCCCCCCCCCACCCCCCCCCCCCCCCACCCCCCCCCCCCCCCACCCCCCCCCCCCCCCACCCCCCCCCCCCCCCACCCCCCCCCCCCCCCACCCCCCCCCCCCCCCACCCCCCCCCCCCCCCACCCCCCCCCCCCCCCACCCCCCCCCCCCCCCACCCCCCCCCCCCCCCACCCCCCCCCCCCCCCACCCCCCCCCCCCCCCACCCCCCCCCCCCCCCACCCCCCCCCCCCCCCACCCCCCCCCCCCCCCACCCCCCCCCCCCCCCACCCCCCCCCCCCCCCACCCCCCCCCCCCCCCACCCCCCCCCCCCCCCACCCCCCCCCCCCCCCACCCCCCCCCCCCCCCACCCCCCCCCCCCCCCACCCCCCCCCCCCCCCACCCCCCCCCCCCCCCACCCCCCCCCCCCCCCACCCCCCCCCCCCCCCACCCCCCCCCCCCCCCACCCCCCCCCCCCCCCACCCCCCCCCCCCCCCACCCCCCCCCCCCCCCACCCCCCCCCCCCCCCACCCCCCCCCCCCCCCACCCCCCCCCCCCCCCACCCCCCCCCCCCCCCACCCCCCCCCCCCCCCACCCCCCCCCCCCCCCACCCCCCCCCCCCCCCACCCCCCCCCCCCCCCACCCCCCCCCCCCCCCACCCCCCCCCCCCCCCACCCCCCCCCCCCCCCACCCCCCCCCCCCCCCACCCCCCCCCCCCCCCACCCCCCCCCCCCCCCACCCCCCCCCCCCCCCACCCCCCCCCCCCCCCACCCCCCCCCCCCCCCACCCCCCCCCCCCCCCACCCCCCCCCCCCCCCACCCCCCCCCCCCCCCACCCCCCCCCCCCCCCACCCCCCCCCCCCCCCACCCCCCCCCCCCCCCACCCCCCCCCCCCCCCACCCCCCCCCCCCCCCACCCCCCCCCCCCCCCACCCCCCCCCCCCCCCACCCCCCCCCCCCCCCACCCCCCCCCCCCCCCACCCCCCCCCCCCCCCACCCCCCCCCCCCCCCACCCCCCCCCCCCCCCACCCCCCCCCCCCCCCACCCCCCCCCCCCCCCACCCCCCCCCCCCCCCACCCCCCCCCCCCCCCACCCCCCCCCCCCCCCACCCCCCCCCCCCCCCACCCCCCCCCCCCCCCACCCCCCCCCCCCCCCACCCCCCCCCCCCCCCACCCCCCCCCCCCCCCACCCCCCCCCCCCCCCACCCCCCCCCCCCCCCACCCCCCCCCCCCCCCACCCCCCCCCCCCCCCACCCCCCCCCCCCCCCACCCCCCCCCCCCCCCACCCCCCCCCCCCCCCACCCCCCCCCCCCCCCACCCCCCCCCCCCCCCACCCCCCCCCCCCCCCACCCCCCCCCCCCCCCACCCCCCCCCCCCCCCACCCCCCCCCCCCCCCACCCCCCCCCCCCCCCACCCCCCCCCCCCCCCACCCCCCCCCCCCCCCACCCCCCCCCCCCCCCACCCCCCCCCCCCCCCACCCCCCCCCCCCCCCACCCCCCCCCCCCCCCACCCCCCCCCCCCCCCACCCCCCCCCCCCCCCACCCCCCCCCCCCCCCACCCCCCCCCCCCCCCACCCCCCCCCCCCCCCACCCCCCCCCCCCCCCACCCCCCCCCCCCCCCACCCCCCCCCCCCCCCACCCCCCCCCCCCCCCACCCCCCCCCCCCCCCACCCCCCCCCCCCCCCACCCCCCCCCCCCCCCACCCCCCCCCCCCCCCACCCCCCCCCCCCCCCACCCCCCCCCCCCCCCACCCCCCCCCCCCCCCACCCCCCCCCCCCCCCACCCCCCCCCCCCCCCACCCCCCCCCCCCCCCACCCCCCCCCCCCCCCACCCCCCCCCCCCCCCACCCCCCCCCCCCCCCACCCCCCCCCCCCCCCACCCCCCCCCCCCCCCACCCCCCCCCCCCCCCACCCCCCCCCCCCCCCACCCCCCCCCCCCCCCACCCCCCCCCCCCCCCACCCCCCCCCCCCCCCACCCCCCCCCCCCCCCACCCCCCCCCCCCCCCACCCCCCCCCCCCCCCACCCCCCCCCCCCCCCACCCCCCCCCCCCCCCACCCCCCCCCCCCCCCACCCCCCCCCCCCCCCACCCCCCCCCCCCCCCACCCCCCCCCCCCCCCACCCCCCCCCCCCCCCACCCCCCCCCCCCCCCACCCCCCCCCCCCCCCACCCCCCCCCCCCCCCACCCCCCCCCCCCCCCACCCCCCCCCCCCCCCACCCCCCCCCCCCCCCACCCCCCCCCCCCCCCACCCCCCCCCCCCCCCACCCCCCCCCCCCCCCACCCCCCCCCCCCCCCACCCCCCCCCCCCCCCACCCCCCCCCCCCCCCACCCCCCCCCCCCCCCACCCCCCCCCCCCCCCACCCCCCCCCCCCCCCACCCCCCCCCCCCCCCACCCCCCCCCCCCCCCACCCCCCCCCCCCCCCACCCCCCCCCCCCCCCACCCCCCCCCCCCCCCACCCCCCCCCCCCCCCACCCCCCCCCCCCCCCACCCCCCCCCCCCCCCACCCCCCCCCCCCCCCACCCCCCCCCCCCCCCACCCCCCCCCCCCCCCACCCCCCCCCCCCCCCACCCCCCCCCCCCCCCACCCCCCCCCCCCCCCACCCCCCCCCCCCCCCACCCCCCCCCCCCCCCACCCCCCCCCCCCCCCACCCCCCCCCCCCCCCACCCCCCCCCCCCCCCACCCCCCCCCCCCCCCACCCCCCCCCCCCCCCACCCCCCCCCCCCCCCACCCCCCCCCCCCCCCACCCCCCCCCCCCCCCACCCCCCCCCCCCCCCACCCCCCCCCCCCCCCACCCCCCCCCCCCCCCACCCCCCCCCCCCCCCACCCCCCCCCCCCCCCACCCCCCCCCCCCCCCACCCCCCCCCCCCCCCACCCCCCCCCCCCCCCACCCCCCCCCCCCCCCACCCCCCCCCCCCCCCACCCCCCCCCCCCCCCACCCCCCCCCCCCCCCACCCCCCCCCCCCCCCACCCCCCCCCCCCCCCACCCCCCCCCCCCCCCACCCCCCCCCCCCCCCACCCCCCCCCCCCCCCACCCCCCCCCCCCCCCACCCCCCCCCCCCCCCACCCCCCCCCCCCCCCACCCCCCCCCCCCCCCACCCCCCCCCCCCCCCACCCCCCCCCCCCCCCACCCCCCCCCCCCCCCACCCCCCCCCCCCCCCACCCCCCCCCCCCCCCACCCCCCCCCCCCCCCACCCCCCCCCCCCCCCACCCCCCCCCCCCCCCACCCCCCCCCCCCCCCACCCCCCCCCCCCCCCACCCCCCCCCCCCCCCACCCCCCCCCCCCCCCACCCCCCCCCCCCCCCACCCCCCCCCCCCCCCACCCCCCCCCCCCCCCACCCCCCCCCCCCCCCACCCCCCCCCCCCCCCACCCCCCCCCCCCCCCACCCCCCCCCCCCCCCACCCCCCCCCCCCCCCACCCCCCCCCCCCCCCACCCCCCCCCCCCCCCACCCCCCCCCCCCCCCACCCCCCCCCCCCCCCACCCCCCCCCCCCCCCACCCCCCCCCCCCCCCACCCCCCCCCCCCCCCACCCCCCCCCCCCCCCACCCCCCCCCCCCCCCACCCCCCCCCCCCCCCACCCCCCCCCCCCCCCACCCCCCCCCCCCCCCACCCCCCCCCCCCCCCACCCCCCCCCCCCCCCACCCCCCCCCCCCCCCACCCCCCCCCCCCCCCACCCCCCCCCCCCCCCACCCCCCCCCCCCCCCACCCCCCCCCCCCCCCACCCCCCCCCCCCCCCACCCCCCCCCCCCCCCACCCCCCCCCCCCCCCACCCCCCCCCCCCCCCACCCCCCCCCCCCCCCACCCCCCCCCCCCCCCACCCCCCCCCCCCCCCACCCCCCCCCCCCCCCACCCCCCCCCCCCCCCACCCCCCCCCCCCCCCACCCCCCCCCCCCCCCACCCCCCCCCCCCCCCACCCCCCCCCCCCCCCACCCCCCCCCCCCCCCACCCCCCCCCCCCCCCACCCCCCCCCCCCCCCACCCCCCCCCCCCCCCACCCCCCCCCCCCCCCACCCCCCCCCCCCCCCACCCCCCCCCCCCCCCACCCCCCCCCCCCCCCACCCCCCCCCCCCCCCACCCCCCCCCCCCCCCACCCCCCCCCCCCCCCACCCCCCCCCCCCCCCACCCCCCCCCCCCCCCACCCCCCCCCCCCCCCACCCCCCCCCCCCCCCACCCCCCCCCCCCCCCACCCCCCCCCCCCCCCACCCCCCCCCCCCCCCACCCCCCCCCCCCCCCACCCCCCCCCCCCCCCACCCCCCCCCCCCCCCACCCCCCCCCCCCCCCACCCCCCCCCCCCCCCACCCCCCCCCCCCCCCACCCCCCCCCCCCCCCACCCCCCCCCCCCCCCACCCCCCCCCCCCCCCACCCCCCCCCCCCCCCACCCCCCCCCCCCCCCACCCCCCCCCCCCCCCACCCCCCCCCCCCCCCACCCCCCCCCCCCCCCACCCCCCCCCCCCCCCACCCCCCCCCCCCCCCACCCCCCCCCCCCCCCACCCCCCCCCCCCCCCACCCCCCCCCCCCCCCACCCCCCCCCCCCCCCACCCCCCCCCCCCCCCACCCCCCCCCCCCCCCACCCCCCCCCCCCCCCACCCCCCCCCCCCCCCACCCCCCCCCCCCCCCACCCCCCCCCCCCCCCACCCCCCCCCCCCCCCACCCCCCCCCCCCCCCACCCCCCCCCCCCCCCACCCCCCCCCCCCCCCACCCCCCCCCCCCCCCACCCCCCCCCCCCCCCACCCCCCCCCCCCCCCACCCCCCCCCCCCCCCACCCCCCCCCCCCCCCACCCCCCCCCCCCCCCACCCCCCCCCCCCCCCACCCCCCCCCCCCCCCACCCCCCCCCCCCCCCACCCCCCCCCCCCCCCACCCCCCCCCCCCCCCACCCCCCCCCCCCCCCACCCCCCCCCCCCCCCACCCCCCCCCCCCCCCACCCCCCCCCCCCCCCACCCCCCCCCCCCCCCACCCCCCCCCCCCCCCACCCCCCCCCCCCCCCACCCCCCCCCCCCCCCACCCCCCCCCCCCCCCACCCCCCCCCCCCCCCACCCCCCCCCCCCCCCACCCCCCCCCCCCCCCACCCCCCCCCCCCCCCACCCCCCCCCCCCCCCACCCCCCCCCCCCCCCACCCCCCCCCCCCCCCACCCCCCCCCCCCCCCACCCCCCCCCCCCCCCACCCCCCCCCCCCCCCACCCCCCCCCCCCCCCACCCCCCCCCCCCCCCACCCCCCCCCCCCCCCACCCCCCCCCCCCCCCACCCCCCCCCCCCCCCACCCCCCCCCCCCCCCACCCCCCCCCCCCCCCACCCCCCCCCCCCCCCACCCCCCCCCCCCCCCACCCCCCCCCCCCCCCACCCCCCCCCCCCCCCACCCCCCCCCCCCCCCACCCCCCCCCCCCCCCACCCCCCCCCCCCCCCACCCCCCCCCCCCCCCACCCCCCCCCCCCCCCACCCCCCCCCCCCCCCACCCCCCCCCCCCCCCACCCCCCCCCCCCCCCACCCCCCCCCCCCCCCACCCCCCCCCCCCCCCACCCCCCCCCCCCCCCACCCCCCCCCCCCCCCACCCCCCCCCCCCCCCACCCCCCCCCCCCCCCACCCCCCCCCCCCCCCACCCCCCCCCCCCCCCACCCCCCCCCCCCCCCACCCCCCCCCCCCCCCACCCCCCCCCCCCCCCACCCCCCCCCCCCCCCACCCCCCCCCCCCCCCACCCCCCCCCCCCCCCACCCCCCCCCCCCCCCACCCCCCCCCCCCCCCACCCCCCCCCCCCCCCACCCCCCCCCCCCCCCACCCCCCCCCCCCCCCACCCCCCCCCCCCCCCACCCCCCCCCCCCCCCACCCCCCCCCCCCCCCACCCCCCCCCCCCCCCACCCCCCCCCCCCCCCACCCCCCCCCCCCCCCACCCCCCCCCCCCCCCACCCCCCCCCCCCCCCACCCCCCCCCCCCCCCACCCCCCCCCCCCCCCACCCCCCCCCCCCCCCACCCCCCCCCCCCCCCACCCCCCCCCCCCCCCACCCCCCCCCCCCCCCACCCCCCCCCCCCCCCACCCCCCCCCCCCCCCACCCCCCCCCCCCCCCACCCCCCCCCCCCCCCACCCCCCCCCCCCCCCACCCCCCCCCCCCCCCACCCCCCCCCCCCCCCACCCCCCCCCCCCCCCACCCCCCCCCCCCCCCACCCCCCCCCCCCCCCACCCCCCCCCCCCCCCACCCCCCCCCCCCCCCACCCCCCCCCCCCCCCACCCCCCCCCCCCCCCACCCCCCCCCCCCCCCACCCCCCCCCCCCCCCACCCCCCCCCCCCCCCACCCCCCCCCCCCCCCACCCCCCCCCCCCCCCACCCCCCCCCCCCCCCACCCCCCCCCCCCCCCACCCCCCCCCCCCCCCACCCCCCCCCCCCCCCACCCCCCCCCCCCCCCACCCCCCCCCCCCCCCACCCCCCCCCCCCCCCACCCCCCCCCCCCCCCACCCCCCCCCCCCCCCACCCCCCCCCCCCCCCACCCCCCCCCCCCCCCACCCCCCCCCCCCCCCACCCCCCCCCCCCCCCACCCCCCCCCCCCCCCACCCCCCCCCCCCCCCACCCCCCCCCCCCCCCACCCCCCCCCCCCCCCACCCCCCCCCCCCCCCACCCCCCCCCCCCCCCACCCCCCCCCCCCCCCACCCCCCCCCCCCCCCACCCCCCCCCCCCCCCACCCCCCCCCCCCCCCACCCCCCCCCCCCCCCACCCCCCCCCCCCCCCACCCCCCCCCCCCCCCACCCCCCCCCCCCCCCACCCCCCCCCCCCCCCACCCCCCCCCCCCCCCACCCCCCCCCCCCCCCACCCCCCCCCCCCCCCACCCCCCCCCCCCCCCACCCCCCCCCCCCCCCACCCCCCCCCCCCCCCACCCCCCCCCCCCCCCACCCCCCCCCCCCCCCACCCCCCCCCCCCCCCACCCCCCCCCCCCCCCACCCCCCCCCCCCCCCACCCCCCCCCCCCCCCACCCCCCCCCCCCCCCACCCCCCCCCCCCCCCACCCCCCCCCCCCCCCACCCCCCCCCCCCCCCACCCCCCCCCCCCCCCACCCCCCCCCCCCCCCACCCCCCCCCCCCCCCACCCCCCCCCCCCCCCACCCCCCCCCCCCCCCACCCCCCCCCCCCCCCACCCCCCCCCCCCCCCACCCCCCCCCCCCCCCACCCCCCCCCCCCCCCACCCCCCCCCCCCCCCACCCCCCCCCCCCCCCACCCCCCCCCCCCCCCACCCCCCCCCCCCCCCACCCCCCCCCCCCCCCACCCCCCCCCCCCCCCACCCCCCCCCCCCCCCACCCCCCCCCCCCCCCACCCCCCCCCCCCCCCACCCCCCCCCCCCCCCACCCCCCCCCCCCCCCACCCCCCCCCCCCCCCACCCCCCCCCCCCCCCACCCCCCCCCCCCCCCACCCCCCCCCCCCCCCACCCCCCCCCCCCCCCACCCCCCCCCCCCCCCACCCCCCCCCCCCCCCACCCCCCCCCCCCCCCACCCCCCCCCCCCCCCACCCCCCCCCCCCCCCACCCCCCCCCCCCCCCACCCCCCCCCCCCCCCACCCCCCCCCCCCCCCACCCCCCCCCCCCCCCACCCCCCCCCCCCCCCACCCCCCCCCCCCCCCACCCCCCCCCCCCCCCACCCCCCCCCCCCCCCACCCCCCCCCCCCCCCACCCCCCCCCCCCCCCACCCCCCCCCCCCCCCACCCCCCCCCCCCCCCACCCCCCCCCCCCCCCACCCCCCCCCCCCCCCACCCCCCCCCCCCCCCACCCCCCCCCCCCCCCACCCCCCCCCCCCCCCACCCCCCCCCCCCCCCACCCCCCCCCCCCCCCACCCCCCCCCCCCCCCACCCCCCCCCCCCCCCACCCCCCCCCCCCCCCACCCCCCCCCCCCCCCACCCCCCCCCCCCCCCACCCCCCCCCCCCCCCACCCCCCCCCCCCCCCACCCCCCCCCCCCCCCACCCCCCCCCCCCCCCACCCCCCCCCCCCCCCACCCCCCCCCCCCCCCACCCCCCCCCCCCCCCACCCCCCCCCCCCCCCACCCCCCCCCCCCCCCACCCCCCCCCCCCCCCACCCCCCCCCCCCCCCACCCCCCCCCCCCCCCACCCCCCCCCCCCCCCACCCCCCCCCCCCCCCACCCCCCCCCCCCCCCACCCCCCCCCCCCCCCACCCCCCCCCCCCCCCACCCCCCCCCCCCCCCACCCCCCCCCCCCCCCACCCCCCCCCCCCCCCACCCCCCCCCCCCCCCACCCCCCCCCCCCCCCACCCCCCCCCCCCCCCACCCCCCCCCCCCCCCACCCCCCCCCCCCCCCACCCCCCCCCCCCCCCACCCCCCCCCCCCCCCACCCCCCCCCCCCCCCACCCCCCCCCCCCCCCACCCCCCCCCCCCCCCACCCCCCCCCCCCCCCACCCCCCCCCCCCCCCACCCCCCCCCCCCCCCACCCCCCCCCCCCCCCACCCCCCCCCCCCCCCACCCCCCCCCCCCCCCACCCCCCCCCCCCCCCACCCCCCCCCCCCCCCACCCCCCCCCCCCCCCACCCCCCCCCCCCCCCACCCCCCCCCCCCCCCACCCCCCCCCCCCCCCACCCCCCCCCCCCCCCACCCCCCCCCCCCCCCACCCCCCCCCCCCCCCACCCCCCCCCCCCCCCACCCCCCCCCCCCCCCACCCCCCCCCCCCCCCACCCCCCCCCCCCCCCACCCCCCCCCCCCCCCACCCCCCCCCCCCCCCACCCCCCCCCCCCCCCACCCCCCCCCCCCCCCACCCCCCCCCCCCCCCACCCCCCCCCCCCCCCACCCCCCCCCCCCCCCACCCCCCCCCCCCCCCACCCCCCCCCCCCCCCACCCCCCCCCCCCCCCACCCCCCCCCCCCCCCACCCCCCCCCCCCCCCACCCCCCCCCCCCCCCACCCCCCCCCCCCCCCACCCCCCCCCCCCCCCACCCCCCCCCCCCCCCACCCCCCCCCCCCCCCACCCCCCCCCCCCCCCACCCCCCCCCCCCCCCACCCCCCCCCCCCCCCACCCCCCCCCCCCCCCACCCCCCCCCCCCCCCACCCCCCCCCCCCCCCACCCCCCCCCCCCCCCACCCCCCCCCCCCCCCACCCCCCCCCCCCCCCACCCCCCCCCCCCCCCACCCCCCCCCCCCCCCACCCCCCCCCCCCCCCACCCCCCCCCCCCCCCACCCCCCCCCCCCCCCACCCCCCCCCCCCCCCACCCCCCCCCCCCCCCACCCCCCCCCCCCCCCACCCCCCCCCCCCCCCACCCCCCCCCCCCCCCACCCCCCCCCCCCCCCACCCCCCCCCCCCCCCACCCCCCCCCCCCCCCACCCCCCCCCCCCCCCACCCCCCCCCCCCCCCACCCCCCCCCCCCCCCACCCCCCCCCCCCCCCACCCCCCCCCCCCCCCACCCCCCCCCCCCCCCACCCCCCCCCCCCCCCACCCCCCCCCCCCCCCACCCCCCCCCCCCCCCACCCCCCCCCCCCCCCACCCCCCCCCCCCCCCACCCCCCCCCCCCCCCACCCCCCCCCCCCCCCACCCCCCCCCCCCCCCACCCCCCCCCCCCCCCACCCCCCCCCCCCCCCACCCCCCCCCCCCCCCACCCCCCCCCCCCCCCACCCCCCCCCCCCCCCACCCCCCCCCCCCCCCACCCCCCCCCCCCCCCACCCCCCCCCCCCCCCACCCCCCCCCCCCCCCACCCCCCCCCCCCCCCACCCCCCCCCCCCCCCACCCCCCCCCCCCCCCACCCCCCCCCCCCCCCACCCCCCCCCCCCCCCACCCCCCCCCCCCCCCACCCCCCCCCCCCCCCACCCCCCCCCCCCCCCACCCCCCCCCCCCCCCACCCCCCCCCCCCCCCACCCCCCCCCCCCCCCACCCCCCCCCCCCCCCACCCCCCCCCCCCCCCACCCCCCCCCCCCCCCACCCCCCCCCCCCCCCACCCCCCCCCCCCCCCACCCCCCCCCCCCCCCACCCCCCCCCCCCCCCACCCCCCCCCCCCCCCACCCCCCCCCCCCCCCACCCCCCCCCCCCCCCACCCCCCCCCCCCCCCACCCCCCCCCCCCCCCACCCCCCCCCCCCCCCACCCCCCCCCCCCCCCACCCCCCCCCCCCCCCACCCCCCCCCCCCCCCACCCCCCCCCCCCCCCACCCCCCCCCCCCCCCACCCCCCCCCCCCCCCACCCCCCCCCCCCCCCACCCCCCCCCCCCCCCACCCCCCCCCCCCCCCACCCCCCCCCCCCCCCACCCCCCCCCCCCCCCACCCCCCCCCCCCCCCACCCCCCCCCCCCCCCACCCCCCCCCCCCCCCACCCCCCCCCCCCCCCACCCCCCCCCCCCCCCACCCCCCCCCCCCCCCACCCCCCCCCCCCCCCACCCCCCCCCCCCCCCACCCCCCCCCCCCCCCACCCCCCCCCCCCCCCACCCCCCCCCCCCCCCACCCCCCCCCCCCCCCACCCCCCCCCCCCCCCACCCCCCCCCCCCCCCACCCCCCCCCCCCCCCACCCCCCCCCCCCCCCACCCCCCCCCCCCCCCACCCCCCCCCCCCCCCACCCCCCCCCCCCCCCACCCCCCCCCCCCCCCACCCCCCCCCCCCCCCACCCCCCCCCCCCCCCACCCCCCCCCCCCCCCACCCCCCCCCCCCCCCACCCCCCCCCCCCCCCACCCCCCCCCCCCCCCACCCCCCCCCCCCCCCACCCCCCCCCCCCCCCACCCCCCCCCCCCCCCACCCCCCCCCCCCCCCACCCCCCCCCCCCCCCACCCCCCCCCCCCCCCACCCCCCCCCCCCCCCACCCCCCCCCCCCCCCACCCCCCCCCCCCCCCACCCCCCCCCCCCCCCACCCCCCCCCCCCCCCACCCCCCCCCCCCCCCACCCCCCCCCCCCCCCACCCCCCCCCCCCCCCACCCCCCCCCCCCCCCACCCCCCCCCCCCCCCACCCCCCCCCCCCCCCACCCCCCCCCCCCCCCACCCCCCCCCCCCCCCACCCCCCCCCCCCCCCACCCCCCCCCCCCCCCACCCCCCCCCCCCCCCACCCCCCCCCCCCCCCACCCCCCCCCCCCCCCACCCCCCCCCCCCCCCACCCCCCCCCCCCCCCACCCCCCCCCCCCCCCACCCCCCCCCCCCCCCACCCCCCCCCCCCCCCACCCCCCCCCCCCCCCACCCCCCCCCCCCCCCACCCCCCCCCCCCCCCACCCCCCCCCCCCCCCACCCCCCCCCCCCCCCACCCCCCCCCCCCCCCACCCCCCCCCCCCCCCACCCCCCCCCCCCCCCACCCCCCCCCCCCCCCACCCCCCCCCCCCCCCACCCCCCCCCCCCCCCACCCCCCCCCCCCCCCACCCCCCCCCCCCCCCACCCCCCCCCCCCCCCACCCCCCCCCCCCCCCACCCCCCCCCCCCCCCACCCCCCCCCCCCCCCACCCCCCCCCCCCCCCACCCCCCCCCCCCCCCACCCCCCCCCCCCCCCACCCCCCCCCCCCCCCACCCCCCCCCCCCCCCACCCCCCCCCCCCCCCACCCCCCCCCCCCCCCACCCCCCCCCCCCCCCACCCCCCCCCCCCCCCACCCCCCCCCCCCCCCACCCCCCCCCCCCCCCACCCCCCCCCCCCCCCACCCCCCCCCCCCCCCACCCCCCCCCCCCCCCACCCCCCCCCCCCCCCACCCCCCCCCCCCCCCACCCCCCCCCCCCCCCACCCCCCCCCCCCCCCACCCCCCCCCCCCCCCACCCCCCCCCCCCCCCACCCCCCCCCCCCCCCACCCCCCCCCCCCCCCACCCCCCCCCCCCCCCACCCCCCCCCCCCCCCACCCCCCCCCCCCCCCACCCCCCCCCCCCCCCACCCCCCCCCCCCCCCACCCCCCCCCCCCCCCACCCCCCCCCCCCCCCACCCCCCCCCCCCCCCACCCCCCCCCCCCCCCACCCCCCCCCCCCCCCACCCCCCCCCCCCCCCACCCCCCCCCCCCCCCACCCCCCCCCCCCCCCACCCCCCCCCCCCCCCACCCCCCCCCCCCCCCACCCCCCCCCCCCCCCACCCCCCCCCCCCCCCACCCCCCCCCCCCCCCACCCCCCCCCCCCCCCACCCCCCCCCCCCCCCACCCCCCCCCCCCCCCACCCCCCCCCCCCCCCACCCCCCCCCCCCCCCACCCCCCCCCCCCCCCACCCCCCCCCCCCCCCACCCCCCCCCCCCCCCACCCCCCCCCCCCCCCACCCCCCCCCCCCCCCACCCCCCCCCCCCCCCACCCCCCCCCCCCCCCACCCCCCCCCCCCCCCACCCCCCCCCCCCCCCACCCCCCCCCCCCCCCACCCCCCCCCCCCCCCACCCCCCCCCCCCCCCACCCCCCCCCCCCCCCACCCCCCCCCCCCCCCACCCCCCCCCCCCCCCACCCCCCCCCCCCCCCACCCCCCCCCCCCCCCACCCCCCCCCCCCCCCACCCCCCCCCCCCCCCACCCCCCCCCCCCCCCACCCCCCCCCCCCCCCACCCCCCCCCCCCCCCACCCCCCCCCCCCCCCACCCCCCCCCCCCCCCACCCCCCCCCCCCCCCACCCCCCCCCCCCCCCACCCCCCCCCCCCCCCACCCCCCCCCCCCCCCACCCCCCCCCCCCCCCACCCCCCCCCCCCCCCACCCCCCCCCCCCCCCACCCCCCCCCCCCCCCACCCCCCCCCCCCCCCACCCCCCCCCCCCCCCACCCCCCCCCCCCCCCACCCCCCCCCCCCCCCACCCCCCCCCCCCCCCACCCCCCCCCCCCCCCACCCCCCCCCCCCCCCACCCCCCCCCCCCCCCACCCCCCCCCCCCCCCACCCCCCCCCCCCCCCACCCCCCCCCCCCCCCACCCCCCCCCCCCCCCACCCCCCCCCCCCCCCACCCCCCCCCCCCCCCACCCCCCCCCCCCCCCACCCCCCCCCCCCCCCACCCCCCCCCCCCCCCACCCCCCCCCCCCCCCACCCCCCCCCCCCCCCACCCCCCCCCCCCCCCACCCCCCCCCCCCCCCACCCCCCCCCCCCCCCACCCCCCCCCCCCCCCACCCCCCCCCCCCCCCACCCCCCCCCCCCCCCACCCCCCCCCCCCCCCACCCCCCCCCCCCCCCACCCCCCCCCCCCCCCACCCCCCCCCCCCCCCACCCCCCCCCCCCCCCACCCCCCCCCCCCCCCACCCCCCCCCCCCCCCACCCCCCCCCCCCCCCACCCCCCCCCCCCCCCACCCCCCCCCCCCCCCACCCCCCCCCCCCCCCACCCCCCCCCCCCCCCACCCCCCCCCCCCCCCACCCCCCCCCCCCCCCACCCCCCCCCCCCCCCACCCCCCCCCCCCCCCACCCCCCCCCCCCCCCACCCCCCCCCCCCCCCACCCCCCCCCCCCCCCACCCCCCCCCCCCCCCACCCCCCCCCCCCCCCACCCCCCCCCCCCCCCACCCCCCCCCCCCCCCACCCCCCCCCCCCCCCACCCCCCCCCCCCCCCACCCCCCCCCCCCCCCACCCCCCCCCCCCCCCACCCCCCCCCCCCCCCACCCCCCCCCCCCCCCACCCCCCCCCCCCCCCACCCCCCCCCCCCCCCACCCCCCCCCCCCCCCACCCCCCCCCCCCCCCACCCCCCCCCCCCCCCACCCCCCCCCCCCCCCACCCCCCCCCCCCCCCACCCCCCCCCCCCCCCACCCCCCCCCCCCCCCACCCCCCCCCCCCCCCACCCCCCCCCCCCCCCACCCCCCCCCCCCCCCACCCCCCCCCCCCCCCACCCCCCCCCCCCCCCACCCCCCCCCCCCCCCACCCCCCCCCCCCCCCACCCCCCCCCCCCCCCACCCCCCCCCCCCCCCACCCCCCCCCCCCCCCACCCCCCCCCCCCCCCACCCCCCCCCCCCCCCACCCCCCCCCCCCCCCACCCCCCCCCCCCCCCACCCCCCCCCCCCCCCACCCCCCCCCCCCCCCACCCCCCCCCCCCCCCACCCCCCCCCCCCCCCACCCCCCCCCCCCCCCACCCCCCCCCCCCCCCACCCCCCCCCCCCCCCACCCCCCCCCCCCCCCACCCCCCCCCCCCCCCACCCCCCCCCCCCCCCACCCCCCCCCCCCCCCACCCCCCCCCCCCCCCACCCCCCCCCCCCCCCACCCCCCCCCCCCCCCACCCCCCCCCCCCCCCACCCCCCCCCCCCCCCACCCCCCCCCCCCCCCACCCCCCCCCCCCCCCACCCCCCCCCCCCCCCACCCCCCCCCCCCCCCACCCCCCCCCCCCCCCACCCCCCCCCCCCCCCACCCCCCCCCCCCCCCACCCCCCCCCCCCCCCACCCCCCCCCCCCCCCACCCCCCCCCCCCCCCACCCCCCCCCCCCCCCACCCCCCCCCCCCCCCACCCCCCCCCCCCCCCACCCCCCCCCCCCCCCACCCCCCCCCCCCCCCACCCCCCCCCCCCCCCACCCCCCCCCCCCCCCACCCCCCCCCCCCCCCACCCCCCCCCCCCCCCACCCCCCCCCCCCCCCACCCCCCCCCCCCCCCACCCCCCCCCCCCCCCACCCCCCCCCCCCCCCACCCCCCCCCCCCCCCACCCCCCCCCCCCCCCACCCCCCCCCCCCCCCACCCCCCCCCCCCCCCACCCCCCCCCCCCCCCACCCCCCCCCCCCCCCACCCCCCCCCCCCCCCACCCCCCCCCCCCCCCACCCCCCCCCCCCCCCACCCCCCCCCCCCCCCACCCCCCCCCCCCCCCACCCCCCCCCCCCCCCACCCCCCCCCCCCCCCACCCCCCCCCCCCCCCACCCCCCCCCCCCCCCACCCCCCCCCCCCCCCACCCCCCCCCCCCCCCACCCCCCCCCCCCCCCACCCCCCCCCCCCCCCACCCCCCCCCCCCCCCACCCCCCCCCCCCCCCACCCCCCCCCCCCCCCACCCCCCCCCCCCCCCACCCCCCCCCCCCCCCACCCCCCCCCCCCCCCACCCCCCCCCCCCCCCACCCCCCCCCCCCCCCACCCCCCCCCCCCCCCACCCCCCCCCCCCCCCACCCCCCCCCCCCCCCACCCCCCCCCCCCCCCACCCCCCCCCCCCCCCACCCCCCCCCCCCCCCACCCCCCCCCCCCCCCACCCCCCCCCCCCCCCACCCCCCCCCCCCCCCACCCCCCCCCCCCCCCACCCCCCCCCCCCCCCACCCCCCCCCCCCCCCACCCCCCCCCCCCCCCACCCCCCCCCCCCCCCACCCCCCCCCCCCCCCACCCCCCCCCCCCCCCACCCCCCCCCCCCCCCACCCCCCCCCCCCCCCACCCCCCCCCCCCCCCACCCCCCCCCCCCCCCACCCCCCCCCCCCCCCACCCCCCCCCCCCCCCACCCCCCCCCCCCCCCACCCCCCCCCCCCCCCACCCCCCCCCCCCCCCACCCCCCCCCCCCCCCACCCCCCCCCCCCCCCACCCCCCCCCCCCCCCACCCCCCCCCCCCCCCACCCCCCCCCCCCCCCACCCCCCCCCCCCCCCACCCCCCCCCCCCCCCACCCCCCCCCCCCCCCACCCCCCCCCCCCCCCACCCCCCCCCCCCCCCACCCCCCCCCCCCCCCACCCCCCCCCCCCCCCACCCCCCCCCCCCCCCACCCCCCCCCCCCCCCACCCCCCCCCCCCCCCACCCCCCCCCCCCCCCACCCCCCCCCCCCCCCACCCCCCCCCCCCCCCACCCCCCCCCCCCCCCACCCCCCCCCCCCCCCACCCCCCCCCCCCCCCACCCCCCCCCCCCCCCACCCCCCCCCCCCCCCACCCCCCCCCCCCCCCACCCCCCCCCCCCCCCACCCCCCCCCCCCCCCACCCCCCCCCCCCCCCACCCCCCCCCCCCCCCACCCCCCCCCCCCCCCACCCCCCCCCCCCCCCACCCCCCCCCCCCCCCACCCCCCCCCCCCCCCACCCCCCCCCCCCCCCACCCCCCCCCCCCCCCACCCCCCCCCCCCCCCACCCCCCCCCCCCCCCACCCCCCCCCCCCCCCACCCCCCCCCCCCCCCACCCCCCCCCCCCCCCACCCCCCCCCCCCCCCACCCCCCCCCCCCCCCACCCCCCCCCCCCCCCACCCCCCCCCCCCCCCACCCCCCCCCCCCCCCACCCCCCCCCCCCCCCACCCCCCCCCCCCCCCACCCCCCCCCCCCCCCACCCCCCCCCCCCCCCACCCCCCCCCCCCCCCACCCCCCCCCCCCCCCACCCCCCCCCCCCCCCACCCCCCCCCCCCCCCACCCCCCCCCCCCCCCACCCCCCCCCCCCCCCACCCCCCCCCCCCCCCACCCCCCCCCCCCCCCACCCCCCCCCCCCCCCACCCCCCCCCCCCCCCACCCCCCCCCCCCCCCACCCCCCCCCCCCCCCACCCCCCCCCCCCCCCACCCCCCCCCCCCCCCACCCCCCCCCCCCCCCACCCCCCCCCCCCCCCACCCCCCCCCCCCCCCACCCCCCCCCCCCCCCACCCCCCCCCCCCCCCACCCCCCCCCCCCCCCACCCCCCCCCCCCCCCACCCCCCCCCCCCCCCACCCCCCCCCCCCCCCACCCCCCCCCCCCCCCACCCCCCCCCCCCCCCACCCCCCCCCCCCCCCACCCCCCCCCCCCCCCACCCCCCCCCCCCCCCACCCCCCCCCCCCCCCACCCCCCCCCCCCCCCACCCCCCCCCCCCCCCACCCCCCCCCCCCCCCACCCCCCCCCCCCCCCACCCCCCCCCCCCCCCACCCCCCCCCCCCCCCACCCCCCCCCCCCCCCACCCCCCCCCCCCCCCACCCCCCCCCCCCCCCACCCCCCCCCCCCCCCACCCCCCCCCCCCCCCACCCCCCCCCCCCCCCACCCCCCCCCCCCCCCACCCCCCCCCCCCCCCACCCCCCCCCCCCCCCACCCCCCCCCCCCCCCACCCCCCCCCCCCCCCACCCCCCCCCCCCCCCACCCCCCCCCCCCCCCACCCCCCCCCCCCCCCACCCCCCCCCCCCCCCACCCCCCCCCCCCCCCACCCCCCCCCCCCCCCACCCCCCCCCCCCCCCACCCCCCCCCCCCCCCACCCCCCCCCCCCCCCACCCCCCCCCCCCCCCACCCCCCCCCCCCCCCACCCCCCCCCCCCCCCACCCCCCCCCCCCCCCACCCCCCCCCCCCCCCACCCCCCCCCCCCCCCACCCCCCCCCCCCCCCACCCCCCCCCCCCCCCACCCCCCCCCCCCCCCACCCCCCCCCCCCCCCACCCCCCCCCCCCCCCACCCCCCCCCCCCCCCACCCCCCCCCCCCCCCACCCCCCCCCCCCCCCACCCCCCCCCCCCCCCACCCCCCCCCCCCCCCACCCCCCCCCCCCCCCACCCCCCCCCCCCCCCACCCCCCCCCCCCCCCACCCCCCCCCCCCCCCACCCCCCCCCCCCCCCACCCCCCCCCCCCCCCACCCCCCCCCCCCCCCACCCCCCCCCCCCCCCACCCCCCCCCCCCCCCACCCCCCCCCCCCCCCACCCCCCCCCCCCCCCACCCCCCCCCCCCCCCACCCCCCCCCCCCCCCACCCCCCCCCCCCCCCACCCCCCCCCCCCCCCACCCCCCCCCCCCCCCACCCCCCCCCCCCCCCACCCCCCCCCCCCCCCACCCCCCCCCCCCCCCACCCCCCCCCCCCCCCACCCCCCCCCCCCCCCACCCCCCCCCCCCCCCACCCCCCCCCCCCCCCACCCCCCCCCCCCCCCACCCCCCCCCCCCCCCACCCCCCCCCCCCCCCACCCCCCCCCCCCCCCACCCCCCCCCCCCCCCACCCCCCCCCCCCCCCACCCCCCCCCCCCCCCACCCCCCCCCCCCCCCACCCCCCCCCCCCCCCACCCCCCCCCCCCCCCACCCCCCCCCCCCCCCACCCCCCCCCCCCCCCACCCCCCCCCCCCCCCACCCCCCCCCCCCCCCACCCCCCCCCCCCCCCCCCCCCCCCCCCCCCCTCCCCCCCCCCCCCCCACCCCAACCCCACCCCCAAACCCGCCCCCCCCCCCCCCCACCCACCCCCCCCCCCCCCCCCCCCCCCCCCCACCAAATACACTCATAGAAACTTCTTCTTTTTTGTAGTTTATTACATATAACAGGCAAGCTTACAAGTTGCTCTAACGAATTAACAAAAGAAAACTTCAGGAAAAAAACGAACTGGGCTTCAGCTTCAGTTAAACCCTCACTCCCTAACTGCCCTTCCTGTGTTCTGAGCCACATCCTCCAACTGACACTTTCAGAATGTTCCTGAACTCTTCACAACATTCTTTGCAACACGGGGTCCCAAAGATAGCAAAGGCAGAATTTATTATTATCTTTTCATTTAAAACAGGGCAGGTGAGGAGTTAGTTTCCCACCCTCGCAAAAAGAGCCGTGAAGGTGATATATGGAATGCTTTCCGAAATCTTAGCCACCAGAAGGGGTACTCAAGAACAATTTCCGGTGGTTGCAGACACGGCTCTGCGAAGCTCATCTATCCTCCCTGCAATTACCAAAATCAGAATAAATTACACGAAATAAGCAATTTAGTCAAAGTTTTCACTGTTTATTAAGATCATAGACTGCAGTTTTTCTTGGCAGTAAAGTTGAGGCAGGGGGAGGCAGGACGCATACCTTCAGTTTTGTGTACTACCCTGTTTCCCCGAATATAAGACATCCCCTAAAAATAAGACATACTAGAGGTTTTGCTGAAGTGCGAAATATAAGGCTTCCCCCGAAAGTAAGACATGGCAAAGTTTGTGTTTGGAAGCACGCCCGACGAACAGAACACAGAAAAATAAGACATCCCCTGAAAATAAGACATAGCGCATCTTTGGGAGCAAAAATTAATATAAGACACTGTCTTATATTCGGGGAAACACGGTATTAAGTATCTTCAGCCCATCAATGCAGGTGGCGTTTAAAACATGTTTCTCTTGACTTGGTGGTTTAGGGCTACTACTTACAGTTTCCACCATTCAACTGACCCTCTCTCCCTTTCTCCTTCTGGGTTTGGAATTTCTGCTCATATGGTTAGTATTTTAGTATACTTAAGGTAATTGGGCTAGCCACCATCTTGAGATTTTAATTGTAATTCAGGTTTTGTTTTTATTATTTATAAGATGTCGGAAGCTGCCCCAAGCCCATGAGGGGAAGGGTGGCATACAAGTTCAATGAAATAAACAAATACTTAATGTTCGCGGTTACACCAGAAATAAATTTCTGCCACATTGTGGCTTAGAAACTAAAGAAACTGGGGGTTTCATTTTGCTTAGGAGGAGGAGCTGACTTGGCTGCCGCTTCTGGGGAATTGCCTTTTGGTTCATGGTGGTGTTTGGATGGGCCATGTGCAAATGAGCATCGAGGCAAATGCTTGAAGAAGAAGAAGAGGAGGAGTTTGGATTTATATCCCCCTTTCTCTCCTGCAGGAGACTCAAAGGGGCTGACAATCTCCTTCCCCGCTCACAACAAACACCCTGTGAGGTGGGTGGGGCTGAGAGAGCTCCGAGAAGCTGTGACTAGCCCCAGGTCACCCAGCTGGCGTGTGTGGGAGTGCACAGGCTAATCTGAGAGAGCTCCGAGAAGCTGTGACTAGCCCCAGGTCACCCAGCTGGCGTGTGTGGGAGTGCACAGGCTAATCTGAATTCCCCAGATAAGCCTCCACAGCTCAGGCGGCAGAGCTGGGAATCAAACCCGGTTCCTCCAGATTAGATACACGAGCTCTTAACCTCCTACGCCACTGCTGCTCCCTTGTGCCCTTTGGCCTGCCATTTCATATTAAAACCCATCCATCTCTGCTTGATCTTCTTCCTGGGTGGGATAGCTCTGCTTCCTGAAGGAAAATAGAGGTGGCCTGAGTTAGTTCTGACTGGGTAGACTTCATAGCGCTGGGGCACTGTGGTATCCTGCTGATGCCAGACCTGTGGCACTCCGTGCAGCAGAATCTAGGGACTCCCCTGGTGTCAGATGCTGCTGCCTTGCCTACCATGTTCCATCTTTGGGTTTTGTCCTCCCTGTAGGGGGCTTCAGCAAGTTTCAGGCCGAGAGCCCGCATCTTTGCGAAACCAACCTGGACCCGGCCAGTTCCAGCAACTCTCCGGCGACGGTGGCGGCCCCTGTCGTGGGGCTGGGCGGCTTGAGACTCAGCTCAGACTGTTCGGATGCCGAGTCAGAGCCCCTGAGCAGCGGTGGCGGCCTGGAGTCGGAGGGGGCCAGCCCTCCGTCCTTCCCCGTGCAGATTCTGCCGAACCTCTACCTGGGCAGTGCCCGCGACTCTGCCAACATGGGCATGTTGGCCAAGCTGGGAATCCACTATATCCTCAACGTGACCCCCAACCTTCCGAACCTTTTTGAGAAGAACGGCGATTTCCATTACAAGCAGATTCCCATCTCGGACCACTGGAGCCAGAACCTCTCGCAGTTCTTTCCCGAAGCCATCGAGTTCATCGGTAAGTGCCAGGAAAGGGGCCCGATCCGGATCGCTGCTGTGTCTGCAGCTGGGGTTGGTGAGGCTTCTGTGCCCAGCTAACCTTCTCCCCCATTCTGAGTCTACATGCAGACTGGTGCCTTTGCCCCGCCCCCGCATGCTGCCTTATTCATTTCAACTTTTATTAGCTTCTATTCTCAAGGTAAAAGGCAATAACATACTCGAAACCGCTAATATAAAATCAATAATTCAAAATTGCTGGCAGGCAAAAGAATTAAAATTAATTGAAATGCCGCCCTGAATGAAATCTGGATGAGGCTCAATCGTGCTTGCTCTCGGGGATCTGTAGTCGAGGACCCAGGTGTGAACAGAAGCTGTGAAAAGCATCTGGGTGGGTGAGGATGGAACTTGGATTGAGACTCTTGTGCTGGGGAGGGGTGGTTTAGTCTGCCTTCTCCTGCCATTTCTTATTTTTTTTAATGCTTTATTATAGACAGAGAAATGAAGAATAATACAAACAAAAAAACACAAAATTATAGTTGAATATACAAAACTAATATATCTTCATATCGCACAAGTTAGTAATTAATAAAGGTTAATGAAACATCCAAGAAAAGAGAAAAAGAAACATTTTAACAATATTTCAACAATTCTGTCCATAATTCTTTAATTGTACTTCCTTCTGTGCGTACTCTATTTTTAATTTAATAACTTTAACTAAATACTTTGCTTTGGATATGGTATTTCTTATTTAAATACATTTTCCATTGTTCCCATTGACTTTTAGTGTTATAATTCTCTTCTAACACCTCCTGTCCTGGCAATTGCGATATCTTAATCACTTCTAACATCTTCATGTTCCAATCAAATATTGATGGGATAATTGGACTTTTCCAATTTTTTGCCAGAACTATTCTAGCTGCTGTTGCTAAATACTGAAATATTTTTCTTTTACCCATATCCGTAATGCTATTACACATCCCCAGCAGGTATAGTTCTGGGGAACACTTTATTTTTATTTTAAACATATTCTGTACCTCTATATGAATTTGTGTCCAAAACTTCTTAATTTTTTTGCAGGCCCACCATTGATGAAAGAAAGAGCCATTTTCTAAGTTACATTTCCAACAAAGCGCAGGTTTCTTCGTAATTTTAGCTATTTGGGTCGGCGTAATGTACCATCTAAATCTAATTTTATAAAAGTTCTCTTTTATATCATTACTATGCGTAAATTTTAAACCTGTGTTCCAAGTTCTCTCCTGCCATTTCTTTAATTGGGCATGCCTCCCCAGGATTGGTTTTAGCTCTGGCTTTGTACAGTGGGGCTATCTGTTGTGGCCAATTCACACAGCATGTGAAGTAGTTAAGAGTGGTGGACTTTAATCTAGAGAACCAAGTTTAATCCAGAGGACTGAAGCCTGGCAGGGAAGGAGTTTGTCAGCCATCTGAATGATCTGTTCATAAAATGCAGCCTCGATTTACCTTGGGGCCGTGCAGTCTGCATGTTAAGAACCTCAGAGAGGTATGACTTTCTTTGTCTCAGTCTTTACAGTATGCCTTCCCATTTTCTGTCTCCCAGTGAGGGAATGTCTCTTAGGACTGCTGTTTTTATTTATTTATTTATTTTTCAAACTTATATACCGCCCAATCCCCGAAGGGCTCTGGGCGGTGAACAACATCAAATACAAATACAAATACAAATAAACATAAAATCAAATACAATAATCTCTCAGTAATATAAATTAAAATGCAGCAATTAATATGTAACAATGCCCGTTAAGATCCTTCTTAAACCCTCCCAAGAGGAGAGAAGAAAGGGTGGTTTCTGTAGATGATAATGAACCCAAATTTCCATGGGGATGATAATGAACCCCCCCATCTTTTAGAAGCCAAGAAAGTAATCCTTTTTTTCTTCTGAAGTATCACTTGTGCTCAAATGCAGATCTAGTAATCCATTAATTAATTGGCTAAGATTAATTGGCTAAGAATAATTAATTGGCTAAGATGTGGAGAAGGCCTACTATTCACTTTGTTCTCCCCCCCCCTTTAAAGTTAACTTTATGCTGCCCATTTGCTTCTGACTTTCCAAAGAACTAGAAAATGTTAAGCCTGTCCAGATAGCCTCTATTTGCACCTGGTTTTCTGATGCTGTATTTTTGGGGAGGTGTAGGGTTGACACAGAGTTTGGAATATTTTGTCTCGGTGGATAAATACTGGTTGTGACGGATTCCAGGACTTTGCTAAAGTGCAACAGAGCCAACCTGAATATAAAGAGTTAACTATCCTATTATATAAAAGACTGACTGTGGTAGCAACGACTCACTTCCAGCCAATTGCCATGTACAACTCACTTCCAACCAATCGGCATGCACACATGGCTTGGTGGGCGGGGCTTACACAGAATGGGCAAAAAAACCAACATAAACAAAGCAGCAGAATGTGAGAGTTATTCCCTCTCTCACATGCTTGCCCTTCTCCTCCACTGCTGAATAATTAGAGTTACTGTACTGTCTGCAGCTGCCTGAGGAGGAGCAGTCACAGGTGTCAGCAGCTCCCCATGGAAGCGTCATGACTGCTGGTGGCCACAACTGTGCCATTAACTATTGTGTGGTGATACAGGCATCTGGGAAGAGGAGCAGGCATCCAGGAGGAGGAGGAAGAAGCTGGTAACATCGGGCTGAGGGAGGAGGAAAGGCAGGAGAGGTCCCCCCCCCCTTGGTGGTCACCATTAACGCTTGCATGCCAATGCAGGCAGGCAGAGAGGAAGACAAAAGGGAGCTGGTAACCAAGGGGGGAGGAATGACAGGAGTGGTTAGACCCCTCAATGGACACCTTTAACTCACCAAAAGTTTTTAGAGCCTGTTGAATTTGTTCATACAATGGGCTTTATTGCTAGTAGAAGCATGGGAGAGAGAAAAATCACTTCTGATTAGGGCTGGAGGAGGAGGAGAAGGAGAAGGAGAAGGAGAAGAAGAAGAGGAAGAAGAAGAGGAAGAAGAGGAAGAAGAAGAGGAAGAAGAAGAAGAAGAGGAAGAAGAGGAGGAGGAGGAGTTTGGATTTATATCCCCCCTTTCTCTCCTGCAGGAGACTCAAAGGGGCTGACAATCTCCTTGCCCTTCCCCCCTCACAACAAACACCCTGTGAGGTAGGTGGGGCTGAGAGAGCTCCGAGAAGCTGTGACTAGCCCAAGGTCACCCAGCTGGCGTGTGTGGGAGTCTACAGGCTAATCTGAATTCCCCAGATAAGCCTCCACAGCTCAGGCAGCGGAGCTGGGAATCAAACCCAGTTCCTCCAGATTAGATACATGAGCTCTTAGCCTCCTACGCCACTGCTGCTCCTCCCATTAATCAGTGGGCAGAACAGAAAAGAAAGTTGGAAGAGAATTTTGGATAGGCGAAGGCTGCGTACTTGTAAACCAACTGTGTACTTATGATGGAAAGCTTGGCTTTCTGGGGGGGATTGCCTGACAGACGTGGCTGGTCTGAACAGTTCTCCCTTGGCTTTGTTTACACAGACACACACAGGGATATTGTTTATCTGTGGGAAAGATACGCTGAAAGGGAAGGGCAATGAGGCTTCTAATTCAGTCAGTACCCAAAGAGGGAAGAGTGTCTTCTGAGGATCAGAAGGGAAAATCCTGATTATAATCCACATGAATAGAGAATAATCTTCTGGTAGAATATTGCTAGTCTGGTGTTAGGTCAGACTGCTAAAGACTTTTACCTCAGGGTAAAAGTAATCACTGAAGCGATCTATAGGTGATAGAGTTCTGATAACTCTGGCATCTGAAGGCTCACAGACCTAAATAGAATTATAAATTCCTAAGGAAAATTGCCAGCATTTGAAAGCTTTCTTATATTAAGTTACTTGTAACATTTTGCCAGGGATAGAGAAGTGTGTCCAAATCTTGTAATAGTATCTCGATTGAAACTGCAACATCACTCTGTAACTAACTGCCTGATTTTGAAATTTACTTGTTTTTTCTTTGTGAAAGGACCAAACAACTTTGTCTTAATAAATTTTTCCAGTTCCTTTTTTAGATTCACATGTGAGTAACAATTGACCTTGCTATCTTCATTGTTACTCACATGCTAATGGGTGGATCCCACTCAACACATGTGAATCTAGCTTGCTAATTGCACCCTTCACTTGGTAACAGACAATGGTTCTTTCCCCCACCCTGGATACTCAACAGGTGTATATTCTCCACTTGCTTTCCTACTATCAGATCCTCTGAAGATGCCAGCCACAGATGCAGGCGAAACGTCAGGAGAGAATGCTGCTAGAACACGGCCATACAGCCCGGAAACCACACAGCACCCCAGGGACCTGAACTGTTTGCAAAAACAAAAACAAAACAGAGTTTCTCTGACATGCACCGATTATGATCATCAAACAAATCTGTATTTTAAAAAATCTTCAGTATCTGGACAAACAAAGCAGCGGCTGCAGCCCTTCCTGTAAACTGCAGGGACTAGGACTGTGCTGTAAAATAAAAGGTTCTCACAAAATGGAGTTCAGGGGCTCAGCACCACATTCTGTACTAGAGTGGAATGTAGGGATTGCCGTAGCCCGCTGAGTAGCTATTTGGTCACTGCTGGCCCGCCACCCCCTGTTTTGGGGGTTGCAGAAGAACAGTAAAGCATGGGATGATATTGCACTACATGTCATAAGAACAGAAGAACAGAAGAACTAGCCTGCTGGATCAGACGAGAGTCCATCTAGTCCAGCATTCTGCTACTCGCAGTGGCCCACCAGGTGCCTTTGGGAGCTCACATGCAGGAGGTGAAAGCAATGGCCTGCTGCTGCTGCTGCTGCTCCTGAGCACCTGGTCTGCTCAGGCATCTGCAATCTGAGATCAAGGAGGATCAAGATTGGTAGCCATAGACCGACTTCTCCTCCATAAATCTGTCCAAGCCAGTGGTGGGATCCAAAAATTTTAGTAACAGATTCCCTCGCCAGCCCCCCTCAGCAAAGGGGGCAGAGCCGTACCTAGGCAAACCTGAGCCCTGGGCAAAACCTGAGTTGGATGCCCCCCCCATGGGCAGCCACCCCACCATGACCCCCCAAAAATTGTTTTGCACCAGGTCATTTCTAAATCATCATCACATTATAGAAAATGCCCCAACTCAAAAATCTGAACACAGCAATGGTGAAACACACAGGTTCTTTGATAGAGACTGGTGAGATAAATGGTACGAAAGGCTTGGAATCAATGAATTGCAGTACCTGAAAGGGATTAACCCAGTTCAGGGAGTTACATTATTAGTCCCAATTGCTATATGGAACCTTCACGTTCAAAGGCAGTATGCCTCTCGGGGAGGTGAGGGTGTGGAGATGGAAAAGCGGACCCAATTAGTAACCCCCTCTCGGCACACACAAATAATTAGTAACCCACTCTCGGGAACTGGTGAGAACCTGCTGGATCCCACCTCTGGTCCAAGCCCTTTTTAAAGCTATCCAGGTGAGTGGCCATCACCACCTCCTGTGGCAGCATATTCCAGACACCAATCACACGTTGCGTGAAGAAGTGTTTCCTTTTATTAGTCCTAATTCTTCCCCCCAGCATTTCTCTTTACCGGATTTTCCTGGTTCTAGTATTGTGAGAAAGAGAGAAAAATTTATCTCTGTCGACATTTTCTACCTCATGCATTATACCCAATGTCGATAACACAGGCACACAAAAATCCAGAAACAAAACTGTGACTTGCATAGGTTAGCAAATGTAGCCGACGCATTTGACGCCGCGATCCGGGCGCTTTTGCCTGGTTGTTATTTGGTAACTGTTCCCCACACTCAAAGTTCCCAGGGGTGCAGAGTGGGAGCATGACACCCTTTGTAGGATCGCAAAATGTGCACACCCCTCCCTTAAGCTGAGCTTTCAAACCACAGTTCTTTCCTGTTGGGATCGCTTCATTTTTTGGCCTCCTGTCTGTCAGAGCCATGCCTGCCAGTGCTTAGATGTCTTGCTGTGTGGGGAATACAAATGTTTCCTGTAAATGCTTTCCGGTTTCCCTCCCCCCCTCCCTGGCAATTCCCTGGCGCCAGCCCTCCTGCGAGAAGGTGCGAACGTTCCCAGGTTTCTTGAAGCTCTGTAGTGCAAATGTTATACTCTCTGTGAAACACATTTGGTGGGAATCACGAAATTTTGATATAATCGCTGGATCTGCTACAGGAAGTATTTTAGATTCAGCTTTCTCTATTACTTCACGCCAGTGGTGGCGTAACTATGGCATTGCCAGAGGTGGCACTCAGAGCCCTCCCTGTGGGCACACGTGCACAGAGCTCGTCATGTGATAATAGTGCAATTATTTCAGGGAGATTATTAGCATTAAACCTAAGACCTGGTTTTGGGGAAGCAGTGTAGGTAACCCTGTTAAGTGCTGTTAAACCCTACTGATTTTCATGGGAAGAACGAAAGCGTGATACTTTACCTGGCTCAGTTGTTAGCCGGTTTGCTTCTGCGCAAACCCTCCTAGGGTCGCGGATTCACCCGTTAGAAGCGTTGCACAGTTGCTTCAAAGCAAAGTCACCGAATTTGTCACCACTAAGCTTACTCCTCGAAGTAACGCTTAATTTGGAGCCAACCGTTTTTGCTACTACTAAAACCTGAGTATTCCAGCGAAACAGCCAATGCTATTAATCACTTCGCGCGCAAAGTGGGTTTTGGGTTGCAGTTTGGGCACTCGGTCTCGAAAAGGTTCGCCATCACTGCTCTATGCGTTGTAGAAATAAACTGCTTTAGGACTCTCCTACGGTCTCTGGCTCATTCCGCACATGCAGAATAATGCACTTTCAAACTGCTTTCAGTGCTCTTTGAAGCTGTGCGGAATGGCAAGATCCACTTGCAAACAGTTGTGAAAGTGGTTTGAAAACGCATTGTTTTGCGTGTGCGGAATTCTGTTATCTAATCGCTCGAGAGCTCGACACTTTCCTGCTTCCCGCCGTGTGTTTCTTCATCTCCATAAAAATCGTTCTAGGTCGCTAGACACTATTCACCTCTCAATATTTTCCTCCTCTCTCCTCAGACGAGGCCCTGTCTCGGAACTGCGGAGTCCTGGTGCACTGCTTGGCCGGGATCAGCCGCTCGGTCACCGTCACCGTCGCCTACCTCATGCAAAAGTTCCACCTGTCCCTCAACGATGCCTATGACCTGGTGAAGCGCAAGAAATCCAACATCTCACCCAACTTCAATTTCATGGGGCAGCTGCTAGACTTTGAGAAGTCTCTGGGGCTGGGCAGGAGCAGCCGTCGCCCCACCTCCAGCCAGACCTTCTTCACTTCTCCCACTGACGACAGCGTCTTCGAGCTGGACCCCACGTAGAGATGAAAGGGGCTGCTTTGTTGTTGTCCTCTGCTCTTTGGTTCTAGCTGCTGCCCCGGTGGCAGAGTCCAGTAGGACCAACAGAATACCTCATGCCTAAGAGGGAGGCGCGTCTTTCAGAATCGGCAGCCACTTCCAGAGAAGGTTCGACTTCGAGCGAGGTTTCATACCTACCAGTCTCACAGATCAAGATGACACGGCCATAGAAATAACCAAAGACCCTCTCTGCCCCTCTCCCAAATTCTGGAGTCTGTTGTTCAGGAATGACGTTTTCTTTTCCTCGACATCATGTCGAATAGCCCAGATTAAATGAAAGATGTGGAAAGGGCCATGTCAGGTCTGGAACCTACCAGTTTTCGGTGGCTTCCATCTTAACATTGAATGTTTCCCATTGTAAGGCCTGATGTAGTCGTGAAGGCCGTCCTGTTCTCTTACCTGTTAATCCTTCATGGCTAGGTTTTCCTATTCTAGAATGACATCCTTCGGCTCATTTCAGGGCCACGGGGAAGACTATCATAGCATGGAAATGAACAAAATAAATGGTTTTCCTAGACCGGGAACCCACATCTCAGTGGTGAGTTGCTCTCCACCTGAAATGATTTCTGAATGGTTTTGTAGAAATGGAATCCATGAATGGCAGCATGTATAATCTGAGACTCTAGCAGTTGCCTTAAGGAGACTCCAGTGCGGATTTGGGTGCCCCAAATCCTAGAACAAGGATGAAGACTACGCTCTCCTTTCACTTAGCTCTTCGACAACAGGGACTGACTCCGCCCCACCGGGGTTGGAGCCAGTGCAGCTCTGCCAGAGGGCCACGTTAGCAAATGTCTAAGGCCGTACCCAGTCAGGGACCACCAGCTTTTGCTGTGGGTTCAGAAGCCTGCATAACCATGGCCTGCCCTTGTCTCAGAAGCTTAGCCACTCCACAGCTAGGCCCTGCAGAAGGAAAATTCAGAACAGGTTTGCATTAGGAAGCCGGCTGGGGGACACTGCTGATCAATGACTCCAGGCAGAGGCATAGTGCTCCCAGTGGGTGGGTGGGTGTTGAACTGACAGTGCATGTTAATGCCAGCAAGTGAACAGTCCCATTTGTGTCGTGTGGGTGTACGCACACTGGGCAGGGTTCAGCGTACCTGCATGCGGGACTCCACTTGCACTTCAGAGCCGAGTCCTGGAATCCCCTCACCAGAGCTCAGCCTTGAAACAGAGCCACAAGAGGGTAGATCGTCCACAGAAGGAAAAATAAATGAGCAGAGCGTTCTGTTGTCGTTTTCCTCTGCCTCCGCCGCCTCAGTACGTCTGGGACCAAGAGGCAGAGCTCCTGTCTGAAAATGTGTGTCACTCCTAAGCAAGTCTGATTACCAGCGGTTCTGGTTTTAAAACAGCAGCATTCAATTAAGCACTGTGCATACACAGTGAGCATGATCGGCCGACACGTTGTGTCTGCGGGTTTTGTTGTTTTTCACCGAAGGCCCTTGGCCTGTTTGTGCATCTGCTGGGATGTGCAAAGGTTCCGCTCCTGTGGAACCCTTTGATTCATCTTATTTCAGCGGGTTTGGTTTTACCTTGAAAGTTTTTACCCCTCTCAGCTAGGAAGGAATTCTTGGAAGTGTTATGGGCAACAGCTTGCCAAAGCCTCCAAAAACCCGAGGGATAGCTCCAAGAGCGTGGGAGTCAGTTCCCTCCATAGCCTTTTACCTTATGTCTAGTAAAGCCAGATAAAATATGCAAAGGAGTGCCAACCGCAGAATAAAATATTCAAAGACATAAACAGTTATGCAAATTTGCTCCGCATAATTTATGCGTGTTGTGGAATCCAGCTTGTCTTGGCACAGGATTTGGACTGCCTGGGTGTGGAATTTAAATTTATTTTTTTTACCAAAAGCATGGTGTACACATTGTACGTTGTGTCTTTCGTGCACAGGTTTGTGTACGGGTTTGTGTACGGGTGGATCTCTCTGGAGTGGTGCTCATTTGTGAAAGCCGAAAGTCCATCGGGAGAAGAGCTGCTTTTTGTAAACTTGGTGCTGTCGGGACTTCTTGGCCAGGATTTGGTTCTCAATTGAATGTAAATGGCTCCAGAGCTGAAGGGGGAATGGACAAACGCCCTCATTGCCACGGATAACAGCCTCTTCAATAAAGCAGGACTTTAAAAACAATGCAGAGAGATGTGACTTTGTTTGAATTGAAGGTGACCCAGATGAGAATAAACGCATGGCTCCTCAGCCTTCTGCCCCATCCAAGAGCAATCCGAAATAACGACTGTTAATTCTGATCCTAGCGATGAATTAGAAATCTGTCTAGCCTGGGGATTCCCAAACTTGTTGAGGTGGTGGGCACCTTTAAATTCTGACACAGTGTAGTGGGTTGCAGTCATGGAATGGTTGCCACATGGAGGGCATCCAGCCACATAATGGCCGTCTTAGCTTACCTTTAGTCGCACAGTGAAGATCCCTGCACCATGATGGCAGAGGCTGCCTCGGCAATATTTTTTAAAAATCTGTATGGCAAGTCAAATCAGAAGCCACTCACTTAAAAAAAACTCTTAGTGGGCATCAGGCAGGGGCGTATCTGCCATGGGGACATAGGGAGTCAAATATCCCCGGGCACCCCCCCATTTGGTCACGTGGGGGGCCGCAAAAAATTTAGATTCGTTTGTGTGTTTTTGTAATTTTTTTAGTGTTTTTTCAGTTTTTGGTCTGCAGGGGGCGCAGTTTTTAGGCTAGCAGCACCAAAATTTCAGGGATTTTTTGGAAGTCTCTCCTAATGATACCACCCAGGTTTGGTGAGGTTTCGTTCAGGGGGTCCAACGTTATGAACTCCCAAAGGGGGTGCCCCATCCCCCACAGTTTCCAATGGCAGCTAATAAGATGGGGGCTACACCTCTGAGGGTCCATAACTTTGGACTCCCTGAACCAAATTTCACCAAACCTGGGTGGTATCATCAGAAGAGTCTCCTGAAAGTTTGGTGCTGCTAGCTTAATAATTGCACCCCTGACAGCAGCCCCCCCCCCAAATTTTTCCCCCAGATTCTCCTTTTAAATCCACCCCCTTTGGCATGGATTTAAAGGGAAAATCTGAGGTCCCCAGTTTAAAGATTGAAAGTGATGCTGTTTCCGGGTGGGGGAGAATCCACCCCAAAACAGCATCGCTTTCAATGTTGTTTTAACTGGGGATCCCAGATTCTCCCTTTAAGGTGGATTGAAGAAGAAGAAGAGTTTGGATTTATATCCACCCTTTCTCTCCTGTAGGAGACTCAGAGGGACTTACAAACTGCTTTCCCTCACAACAAACACCCTGTGAGGTAGGTGAGGCTGAGAGAGCTCCGAAAAGCTGTGACTCGCCCAAGGTCACCCAGCTGGCGTGTGTGGGAGTGCACAGGCCAATCTGAATGCCCCAGATAAGCCTTTTCAGATCAAGAGGCAGAGCTGGGAATCAAACCCAGTTCCTACAGATTAGAATGCACTTGCTCTTAAGCACTGCTGCTCCAGGAGAATCTGGGATCCCCAGTTTAAACACCATTGAAAGTGATGCTGTTTTTTTTGGGGGGGGGGGATCCACAGAAAATTCAGCTAATGCCCCAGGCTCCATTTTCCCTAGATATGCCTCTGCTCCACTCTCTCAGGGTCCGTGCAGGCAAGCTTCTGACCCCCCACCCCCACCCCCCCGGGCGCTGGGGAGAGCAGGAGCTGGCAGCAGGGAATGCGCAGGGGGTGGGGTTAAACAATGCATAGGGGTGGAGCTACGCAACCTGCGGGGGGCGTGGAGGATGTTTTGTCCCCGGGCACCCCTTCCCCCCAATACGCCTCCGGCAGCAGGAAAAGTATTGGGTATCGCGGTGCCCACGGGCATCGTGCTGAAAACCCATGTCCAGGCATTAATTTTGGGGCGCAAACTTCCGCCCAATATGCCTCTGGCAGCAGGAAAAGTATTGGGATCGCGGTGCCCACGGGCATCATGCTGAGGACCCATGTCTAGGCATTAATTTTCTAAACAGCCCTCTTTCCAGAAGCTCAGTCATAGCGTACATGAGTCTTCTCTCTAGCTTCACAACTGTCCCAAGACAGGTTTGCCTGGGAGAGAGTGACTGAACCAACATCCCCCACTGATTTTCATGCCGAAGGGGGAGGGGAAAGGCATTTGAACCCAGATCTCTGTAGTCTTTGTCTACCATTCCAACCATTGCAGAAAAGAAGGGGAACCCACGAAGGCAAAAACAAAGGTGAGGAAACAAAGAGTGCCGAGGGAAACTATTTAATAATTTTTACAAACCCTAAACATTTTGCATGCAACTGCATCAGGGGGAATATTTCAGTTTCTTTTTAGTAACGTCCCCATGCAATGCATTGAGGCAGAAGTACCGGAATGTTACTGAAAAGAATCTGAAACGTTCCCCTCTATGAATCTGCAAATGAAATGTGAAGGGGTTATAAAAAAATTACTAAAGAATTTGTTTCCATTTGCACCTTTTGTTTCCTTGCCTTCGTTCTAACCATTGCACCCTGCTGCCTCTGCCCCCATTTTATGTTTCTCATCCAGAACGTTACAACCGCTTCCTGAGTGTTAGGTCACTACAGCAGTCCCTGTTTGGATGTCCTGTAGTCAAGTGGGTAGCTTGAAAAGGACTGCCTAGCACAGAAGAAGGAAGGTCCCTAGTCCAGGGATCGGGAACCCGCAGCTCGCGAGCTGCATGCGGCTCTTCCGCCGCTGTTCTGCGGCTCCATGAGCCGAGCCACCGGCCGCATCTTCACCCGCCCTGCAGGCAGCAGGGCGGGCGCATCCGTCGCCCACGGCTGGCTAGGCCACGCCGCGGGCTTTGCCTCCCTCCCTCCCCGCTGGTTGCAGGGCCGCTGGCCCCATCCTTACCTTCCCTGCAGGTGCAGGGGTGAGCGGGTGGGGGGGCGAGCAAGTGGGCGGGGCAGCGGACGGGGGGCATGAGAGCGAGTGGGGGATGGAGGGGTGAGCCAAATGGCTCTTTGAGGGGAAAAGGTTCCCGACCCCTGCCCTAGTCGGACAGGTTAGTTGGTGATCCCTGGGAGGCATTGTTATTTGGGTGCAGATGGATTGCTATTCACCAGCTAGTTTGTAGATTCCGTGCCTTTGGTATACAGTCAGGAGATCAATTCTACTTGCCTCGCTGTCAAGTCCACCCCCCAAAAGCTGTCTTAGTGCTTTCTGACACCCCCCCCCCGTGGTCAGGTGAGAGCAGGGTTGCCAATTCTAGGTTGGAAAATTTGTGGGGATGGGGGGAGGAAGCCTAGGGAGAGCAGGGTTTGGAGGCTGGAAAGACCTCAGTGGGCAATAATATCATAGAGTTCACTCTCCAAAGCAGCCATTTTCTTCAGGGAAACTTATCTCTCATTTGGAACAAAGTTGTAATTCGTGCAGATCTTCAGAGCCCACCTGGCGGTTGGCAACCACAGGCCAGAGCATCCCAGGCTTCCTAGAGTGTCTTGTTTCTCTGGGGAAAGTTTCCCTGGATGGCGTGGCAGATTCAGAATCATATTGCCCCTGCTGCGCTCCTACCCCCAACAAATTCTGCCCACCCCAAACTCTGCCCTCAAATGTCCAGGCATTGCCCAGCCAGGGCCAGAGCGAGGGGGAACTGCGCCCAGGGCACACGTGCACCCTGCACCCCTGCCACACCCCTGGAACACACCCGCGCCAGTGCGCACCCAGTGCATCACGCACCCCCAGTCCCCTTGGTGCTTCGCCACTGTGCCCAGCTCAAAGCTGGCAATCTTATTATGGTTGTAACATGGCTCCACTCTTTCTGTCTTGTGACTGACACCACACATGAAGCCTACTGGATGATCTTGGGCTAGTCATAGTTCTCTCTGAACTCTCTCAGCCCCATCCACCTCACAAGATGTCTGTTTGTGAGGAGAGGAAGGGAAAGGAGGAGTTCGTAAGCCGCCTGGAGTCTCCTTGCAGGAGAGAAAGGGGGGCTATAAATCCAAACTCTTCTTTTCCATCTTCACACAACTTGGTCCCATGACAAACCGGTCCCAAGTCCATAAATGCTGAAGGCCTAGAGAGGAGCCAGAAGCTTGTGCAATCATGGAGACTCTCTTATGCCACCAGGATAGGTGTCACAGGTTTGGGGGCCAATCCCAAGCAGGCTATGGATGGGGACCTCTGCCGGAGGCAGGGATGTATCCTAGACGATGTCTGCTTTGAGGCTCTTTCCTGCATTTAAATTTGTGCCTTCCAACTTTGGAGTGAATGTGCCTGCATTGAGTCAAATCTGTGGCTCCTCCCTCCCCCTCCCCCAATGCTGTTTTGTTCAGCTTGAGCACACGATTCCGCTCGTCACACACACACACACACACACACACACACACCGCTCTTCCCATCTGTGCCTGATTCCTGTTTTTGGGTTTTGCGTGTGTGTGTTTTAAGCATTCTCTCCTTCTCAGTTGCCTGGTAACTTGGCTTCCTTTCTGTTCTGCAAGGAAGGTGGAGTGGGAAGGAAAGAAGCTATTATCCTAAAAGGGATGCCCATATTGGACGTCCCCCTCTGCCATTTTCCCCCCTCCGTGTTCCCCCTTCTCTTTGGGAGATGGCGCCGCGATGCACACCAGACCTGCGTTGACCGCACTTGCAACATATGGGAATCAGTGCCAAAATCATTCTGTGTACCCTCCAACAATTGGCAGGGGGGAATAGTGCAGTGCAGACAGGGGCGTACCTAGGCAAACTGGCGCCTGGGGACAAAACTTGAGTTTGGCGCCCCCCTCCCTGCCCGGCGTATGGGCTGCCACCCCCCCCATGACCAAACAATGATTTTTTGTACCAGCTCACAAAACACCTCCCACTCCCATCAAAACATACATGGCTCTCTCCCCACCAACTCTTTTCCTAATTTCCTAATCACAACAACCCTATGAGAGGTAAGCCGCCGCCTGAGAAACAACCTCCAAGCCAGTGCAAGTGGGTATTGGGCATGTAAACATCTCAACAAATCACCCCCAGCAAAGCATCTCTACCAAACAAATGTCAGCATCATCTCTCACAAAACACCTCCAGTAGCACTAACTCTCAAACAGCATCATCTTTCAATGGTGTTTAAACCTAGGGAGCTCAGATTCTTCTTTTAAACCCACCTTAAAGGGGAGAATCTGGGGTCCCCTGTTAAAACAAAAATTGAAAGTGATGTTGTTTGGGTGTGGATTCCTCCCCAATCCTGAAACAGCATCATCACTTTGAGGGTTGGGAGATTCAGATGAAACAAATAGCAGATTCTGCTGGAATTCGGGCAAATTTAACACATTCCGACAAAATAAGTCCGATTATGCCCCGCCCTCAAATATGAACAAACGCGCAATGCAAGGTATTCGGGTTGCGGCGGGGTGGGTATATGTTTTCTCGGCTCGGTAGGGAGTGCATTTTTAAAGCCAGCAGCGACCATGATCTCAGGGCATCATCCAGAGACCGTTCTGATGATAGCACCTGAGTTTGGCGATGTTTGGTTCAGGGGCAGCAAAGGTGTGGACACCGAAATGGAATGCCCCCATGCCCAGTGTTGTCAATGTGAGCTAACCTGAGATGGGGGCGCCCATTTGAGGGACCATAACATGGGTCCCCCTGAACATAACTGAATTCAAAATTAGTAGCATCATAAGAATAGTTAACAGATGATACCCCTGAAATTTCGGTGTCACTAGCTTTTAAAAAAATACACCCCTTCCAGGCACCCCAAGAAATGTGCCCAAGATTCTTTATGAGCCAGAGGATTTGCTCCATTGTAATAATGAGGAATTTCTGGAGGCAGGCTGCACATTTTTGAAGATAGAGGCTCCAGACTTTCAAGATGGCTCCAGGAACAGGTCTTCAGGTAATACCATCCAAGCTTGGTGAGCTTTTGTTCTGGAATCGGTGAGTTGAGAGAGTCCTGAGAGAACTCAGCCCACAGGCTTTCATGTGCAGGAGCGGGGAAACAGTGTCATTGCTTCCTTTGGGGCCCGGTAAAATTGAACCCCCAGAAGCAAAGGCCTCCAAACCTGGATGCTATTACCAGGAGGCCCTCCTGGAGCCACCCTGAAAGTCTGGTGCCTCTGTCTTCAAAAATGTGCAGCCTGCCTACACACTCAGAAATTCCCCATTGGCTACAGTGCAGCACACTAGATCCAAACTCCAAATGGGCCCCCAGGCTCCAAAAGCAGGGCAGTCTTGCTCTAGCTGTTCAGACAATAGCAGGGAATACTTGAACTGAGGTGTGGAAGTCTTGGCACGGTTTCCTGTGGCTGCTGTAACGCCCCCAAATGCCAACCAAATCATTGGCTACTTCCAAATGCCAACTGGGCCTAATGTTTTATTGGCAATGGCACGCGTTTACTATTAATCTTAGGAAATGAGAACTATTTAGAAATTACAAGTATTAGAAGAAAAATCAAGTACGACAACATTTTCTGTTTCCACACATTGTGAATGGCCTTGATGGGGGGGGGGGGGGGGACATGAAGCACCTGGCTTCTTAACTTTTGCTGTGGGGCTGGGCTGTATCCTGGAGAGCTGAGTTTGATTCCCCACTTTTTCTGCCCCACCTGCTGCCCAACAAGGTGTTTGTTGTGGGTAGAGAAAAGAGGGGGCGTTTGTTAGCTGTTTGGAGACTCCTTAAAGCGAACTGCACCTGGGATGCACGTGCCCTGCGTCCTTGCCTCAGCCGTGCCCAGGAATGCCCCGCCCTGGAATGCACGGCCACGCCCCCGTCATGCCCCGCCCAGCCCCATTGGGGCTACGCCACTGTTTGAATCCCACCACCATGGGAACCTGTTACTAAACTTTTTGGATCCCACCACTGATAAAAAGGATTGGCCAGGAAGGGATCAACAACCAGCTATAAACAAAACTGGGGGCGGGGGGGATTGAGCGGGCAAACATAGACTTCCCTAATTGCCTTGTGTTCTATAAAAAAATACCGAAGGCATAATCACAAATGAGGACAAATACTGGATTTGTGTCTCTGTCTCTTCCACCCCCAAAGGCAGAGGGACTCTCTGCAGGAATGTCAGAGAAATCCATGAACCTTTCCTAGGAGGACTTTCCTACCTGCCATGATGAGCTCAAATAAACAGTATGGAAAGTCCTAACCAGACCAAATGGCCAGTGAGGATGACCCAACAGTGGTGTTGTGATGCAAGATTGTTTACTGCCATCGCTATGGAAACGCCCAGACTTCAGTAGCCCCAGGCTAGCCTGATCTCCTCTGATATCTGGAGTCAAGCAGGGCCAGTCCTGGCTAGTACTTGGATGGACAATGTCAAGTGTGCTAAAGTTGTGCAGTTTCGAGGGGGAATGGGTGCAAGCCTCCCAAGCCAGCTGACAGTTTTTTGCGCCACCCTGGATAGGTTGAAGGAAGGGTTAGGCCCTCTTCCTGGGGTGGTCTTGAAAGTCCTGTCTGTAAGATGCGCTTCATCTATCAGGGGAAAAGAAAATGGATGGGTGGGACATTGAGGTGGTGAACCTTCAAAGGACCCTCAGCAACACTCAGCTGACAAATAAAGACCGCCTGAATCCCTTGCAGCTGGGAGGGCTCTCACCCTTGACCTCCACACTTCACACAACAGCAGATTTGGTTAATGTGGTTCACACACACACACACACACCCCA
>NC_059427.1:167004157-167042872 GCF_021028975.2 Sphaerodactylus townsendi
CTGTGGGAGAACTAATTTTTGAAGTTTTCATTGTTAGCCTGTGGGTACAAATTTTCTTCATTTTCACTTTTGTGTGTACCTTCCCCTCTTGCTTAGCATGGAGGAATCGGGGCTGTGCATTCATGCACTGACCCCTCATGTTTTCTGCGTGTTCTGCAGGCAGATTCTCCAACTGACCTCTCCTGATCCACATGGAGCAGAATTGATCAGCAGGGGCAATCCCAAAACAATGGCTCTAACTTGGCCAAAGAAACCACCGCTTGCTTGAGACTCTTCCTATTATAGTTCCTAGTTCTTTACCTAAAAGGGATCAAGCCAGATTTCAACGGCGGTGTTACTGATGTGTTGGCAAAAGTCCCCATGGGGTTCTTTTTGCCTTGAATAAGAATGTTCATGTTGTGTCAAATTTTAGGAAATGTGTAGGCCAGACCTGGGCATTATACGGCCCGCGGGCCACATCCGGCCCGCCGGATGACCCTGACTGGCCCCCCTGCCATGCTGGGGAGCGAGGCGCCTTTGAAAGCCCCGCAGAAGCCGGTTGCCTTGGCTGCCGGCTTCTGTGGGGCTTTCAAAAGCGCCTCGCCCCCCTGCCTTTTGGCCCGGCCCTCCACAATATTTTCTGTTTCTTATGCGGCCCCATGGAAAAAATAATTGCCCACCCCTGGTGTAGGCTTTTGGGTTACCAATTCCCCCTTTCCCCTAGCAGGACTCCTTTAGATCCCACAGACACTCCATAGGAATTAATCCTAGATTAGCTGTCACAAATGAGAACCCACACTTCACCTTTGCCAGGTGTGCCTCGAGCTGAATTTCATCCAGCAAAGTTCTTCCGTGCATGTGTATGCAGAACTGAGAACATTCGCTTGCTCATATTCTGCTCGCGAGGACATTTGTTAAATGGCAGGAATGCTGCCAGGAGAGGAATGAATTGGTAACCCTGCCCAGCTCCAATTAGTTTACGGTATGAACACTTACAGCTCAGATGTGGCTAATATGGAATTCAGCGTGAACTTTAAAAAAAACCCATATTAGTGCCTGCAGAGCAAATGCGTAAGATTATCCGTGGGATGGCTAAGCGGGTATGTGGTTATTTATTTGTTTGTTTGTTTGTTTTCTATACCGCCCCATCCCTGCTGGATTGAAGAGGGGGGGGGAGGAAGGGCACGCTGTGGAAGAGCTGTTTTGTGTGGAGTCTCAGAAATTATAAGAACTGAAGCAGTTGTGCTTTTACCAGCATTAGCAAAAGAAGAGGAGAAGTCTCAGAAATGGCTCTGTCTTGAGACACGTCGAGGCAGCTCCCTGTATTAAGGGTGGCAGAGAGGAAGACAGGCAGCCACGGGGCACAGTCCTTTTGGGAGGTTCTCTTGCGCAATGCTCGCTCGTTTCGAGGAGATTTGCACCAGTGCACTTCCCATTGGAAGGAGGAGTTTGGATTATCCCCTGCTTTGCTCAACTGAGAGGAGCCTCAAAGTGGCTTACTAACTCCTTCCCTGACTCTCCCTAGAACAGACACCTTGGCTGGTTACAGACGAGGGAGCTGACCTCCTCTCTGTCCCGCTGCGGCACCAGGTGAGGGCCTAAAGTGCTCTTGCTCTCCACAGGGAAGCCCACCTGCACGTGGCGTCGGTACAAGGCAGTCTGCCACACCAGGGCTCAGGTGCCAGTGTGCTACAGGGGCCTCCTGAGTAATCGGGCAGGCGGGGCTGAGAGAGTTCTGAGAGAACTGCAGCTGACCCAAGGTCATCCAGCAGGATTCATGTGGAGAAGCGGAAAATCGAACTTGGCTCACCAGATTCTTCTGCTCCCGTGGAGGAGCAGAGAATCAAACCCAGTTCTCCAGATTAGAGTTCACCGCTCCAAACCACTACGGTGTCAAACTCGCGGCCCTCCAGATGTTAGGGGCTACAGTTGCCCTCATTCCCTGCTGGCAGGGGATGAGGGCAACTGTAGTCCATAACATCTGGAGGGCTGCGAGTTTGACACCTGTGCTGCTGGCTCTCATAGTAACAGAGGTGAGGGAGGTCTTTGCATTTTCTGCCTCGCCCACCAAAATGTCTGGGGCTGCTCCTGTTTATTCTGTGAGCCTGAAATGACAGCCCTCCCGCTGGGGAAAACTTAGGGCGAGGAAACCCACTTGACATCCACAATGTGGTTCCTAAAAAACGAAAAAAGGAAATATAATTGTCATCAAAACAAAAGAAAACAAACCAACCAACCAAAGACACAGTGTTTCCGAGATGCAAGAGGTGGGGAAAGATCAAAAGCTATTAATGGATTTCAATTTCTCAAGGAGTGACAGCGGCTCACTGGAAGGGAGAAAGAGGGTTTAATATAAAGGCAGCATTGAGAGAGAGAGAGAGAGAGAGAGAGAGAGAGAGAGAGAGAGAGAGAGAGAAATAACTGCTAAAGTGTCGCAAAGATAACAAGGCCATACTCGAAGGTTTACAGTGTAGGGTGCTCCCCCACCCGTTGAAAAGCAAGACCAGTGCATGTTCTACCAAAAGGCACCATGGAGCTACAACACCACATCACAATGCCGGCACGACCCCCAGCACGGCTTTGATTGATTAAAAAAAAGGGAAAAAACCCCACACAAGAGACTTCTGAAAACGTCTAAACAATCAAAGGGCTGCCAGAATACCTGGGTACTGGCTGGGTGGCCGGACAGGAGGGAACGGACAACTTACCTCTTTGGATTTTTCACGGTCATGCCAAAATGAGCAATAAGGAGGGGCTAGGTGGGGGGGGGGGTCTGGTTTGTTTCAAAAAGAGAGTGGGAAGGAGCTAGCCTGGTATCTGGAGTGGGTGGGGAGGTGAGGCATAGGAAGAGGCTAAGGTGGATAAAAGGCTCAGGGGAGGGGGGGAGACCACTTCCTTTTCAGTGATAACGGAAGGGCAGTTTCCTGACATCCCTGTGGGCGTTTTCCACAAGGCCTTCTCTGGCCTCTCATTTCTGAGACAGGCAAAAAGCTCTTCCTTCCCTGCTGCATCCTTCTTCGCAAAAGCCCCTTCGTCCTCTCGGCCCTACCGTCCCAATCCTTTTCACCCTTTTTGATTCAGCCGTGAATAGGATTTCTTCTGACACCCTCTTCCCCTTTTCCTCTGCTGCCTACACTGCAAATTTAATCCAGTTTCAGTCCTGATTGACAATCACTTGGGTCAACTGCAGAACGATGACTGGGCATTTCTCTGCACAACAAACTAATGTTGGTTTTACATGCCAGGCCCTGCTCCTCCGGGACAATTTTTGGAACTGTAGTTTGGGGTAGAGGTTGGAGATTTCCACCTCCCTCCACTACCGCTCACCCAGAACTGCATCTCCCAGGGCTCTGCGGGAAAAGGGACGGGTCATTAAAGCAGTTTCCGTTTGGATGTCTCTATGTCCAGAGTCGTCGTTTTGTGACAGCTGTTTTACAAAAGCCCTTTACAAAACTGCCACCTGGGTTCTTCCAGGACAATCGCGACTGTGAGATAGCTTCCACGCCGGTTTAAATGTGAAATGTAGACAGCAGAGGACACTTGAAGGCGTGAGGTTCTGCGAGCAGAAAAATTCTCCAACGACCGCTGCAAAGCAGCTTCCATTCATTTCAAGGAGGGTTGCTTGGAGGCTGTGTCGGCTGGCTCAAGTCAGTCTTAAGCAGGTATTGGAGATGCGGGAGTGGCTCTGTCCACCACGAAGCCACAACTTAGCCACTGCATTCCCATGTTATAAACTGACTGGTTGTGAAAACAGCTGTCCTCCCATTCTTGGTTTCCTATAAATTTAATCGAGGCCAAGAGCACGTTGACCCTTATCAAGGCCAGCAGTGGAAGACTCTGGATTTAGCTCAAAAATATTGGGTTTGGTCCCACCAGACACTTTCTGGCCAGTTCTGGAAACTTGAGGCTTCCTCCGCACCCTGTCTCCTCCCACCAAATGCTGACATGCAACACTGAGGGACACACACCAAACACCACGATAAACACCAATCACCACTGAGATGTGCGGCTAGGCCATAAAAACGAGGCTAGATCCCCAGCTGGTTACGGCGCTCCGCAGCTTCGGTGCTTGGGACTGGAACGCCTATGCCCCTTCCCCACCAGCTGGGGATCGGGTTCTAATCCTTTCAAAACCGGCAGCCATTGACAGAGAAGGTGAAAGAGACGAGCAAACCAAGGACAGAAGAGGTGCTAGCAGCTAAAGAAGGAGGGGCAAAGCGCAGAAGTCTTATGGCTTTATAGAAGTTGCACGTCCGGCGTGACTGAGACCGGACAGATTAAAAAAAAACTGAAACAAATCATATTGCAACAGTGATTGGGGCAACAGGGGACGAAGAGGGGTGAGGTTGGGGTGGACAGAAGAGAGGGAGGGGATATTGGAAGAGGGCAAAAATAGGATGGGGTATTTTTTTTCTTTGTTTTGTTTTGTTTGTTAAATCACAAGCAGTAAGAGGAAATCAAGACTCACTCCCGGCACCAGCGCTGGCATTTGCGGCGGAGAGAATTACGTGAGTGGGGGTAGAAATATTGGTTACATCGTGCAGTTGGCTGAGGACGGAAGAGCGGCGTCGGACAGCCCCCTGAAAGGAGCCGCTTCTCTTGAACGTGCTAACTACCTCCATCTGCAGGAGAGAAAATGAGATAGAAAATTTGGATGGCAGCGGCTGCAGCGGCTGCAGCGGGACAGCGTGCGCCAGACAGAGTGGGCCATGCTGGGGTTCCGGCCTCCTGCCACAGGCTATGAAGCATCTCGTGCCACAGGCCAGCGGGTGGGGGGTGGGGGGTTGGCACCACCCTGGCGTTCTTTTATGGAAAGAGCAAGTTGCACCAACAGAAGATCGAGGCAATCCCCCCCCCAAGAAGGCCATTGCTTTCACATCCTGCATGTGAGCTCCCAAAGGCACCTGGTGGGCCACTGCGAGTAGCAGAATGCTGGACTAGATGGACTCTGGTCTGATCCAGCAGGCTAGTTCTTATGTTCTTATGTTCTTATGTTGGTCTCTGCCCTGACCTGGGTGGCCCAGGCTAGCCTGACCTGGTCAGATCTCAGAAACTGAGCAGGGACAGCCACAGTTAGTACTTGGTGGGAGGCCACCAAGGAAGTCCGGGGCCAGTACACAGAGGCAGGCCATGGCAAACCATCTCTGAATGTGGGGTTACCGTAAGTCAGCTGCAACCTGAGAGAGCTTTCCACCCTTATTTGAAGGGATGGCATGCCGAAGAGGGAGCAAGCTTGTTTTCTGCTGCCTCAGAGACTAGGACCAGGAGTAATGGATTCAAGGTGCAGAAAAAGAGATTCCACCTAAACATTAGGAAGAACTTTCTGACTGTTAGGGGTGTTTGACAGTGGAGTTCACTGCCTCGGAGAGTGGTGGAGTCTCCTTTGGAGGTTTTTAAACAGAGGCTGGATGAACATCTGTCAGGAGTGCTTTGATTGTGTGTTCCTGCATGGCAGGGGGTTGGACTTGCTGGCCCTTGGGGTCTCTTCCAACTCTATGATTCTACCATCCAACATCTCCATTTTGTAAACCTTATACCCCCAATCCATGCTCAATATTTCCACATGGCAGATTCACATATACTAAGGAGACCAGATTTTATTTCTTTGTAATGTGGTGTGCGAAGCACTCAAGACGTGTCAAAAGTAGTGGAGCACACTGCCTTTGCAGCCCCGGTTGGGGTTTCAGGAAGCACCTCAGGCGACAGGTGGTCAGGAGCGCACGCCTAGAGTTCCCGCTCTGCCCTGTGACAGGCTGGAACCGGGAGCGCCGCAAAAGGCAGTGCGCCCTGTGGCCGTGATGCGTTCTGCTGCCGTGACTGTCTAATCGGGAAAATTAAAACTCGCGAGGACGGACATTGCCCAAGCGCATTCGTCCCGCCAAAAGCAGGACGGCTGGTTACCTTAACATATACACGACCACCAGCTGCACTGGACCCAAAAACCAACGAGGACACCCAGGAAACAGAGACAACGCTGGGTTGCCAGCTGCATATGAGATTAAGGGGCGGTGAGATTGGGGGCAGATCACACATGCAGATGAAATGGAGGGAACAAAACTTGGCCACGATCCAGTTTGAGCTCTTGATCTCCTGCTGGTGCAAAGGGGATGAGCAGGCAGAAGCAGGAGATTCTCCCTTTGGGTGCCAGCAGGCCCCGAGCACCAGGTGCTCCAAACCTCTGGAAGCGCCCTGCTCCCCTCCGCCCTGCTGCAAAGAGCTGTCGGAAGATGCTTCTGCTCGTGCCAAGTGCTTGCAGAGCGCCATTGATCAGGCGGCTGTGACGTTCTGCTCATCTCAAAGGAGCAAAAAATGGGGTTAGTGGGCAGGCAATGGAAGCAGTGCGTAAAATGGGACAGCTGAGGATTGTCTGCATGGAAGCGGAGACCCCCCCCCCCCCCGCCCCCAATCCTGGAATCCGTTTCCTCCCCATATACTGAGGGTAGGAGAGAAGTCTGGTGAAGTTTGCTAATAGGAAGGGGAGTCAGGATTCTTCGATCCTATCTGCATTTCGGACACAGGAATGGCGTGTGTTGCTATTAAAAATGGAGAAAGGAAGTGGCAGGGAGGGGCTTTTCGACTATCTGGCTTTACTCTGGGTGAATCAGAACCTTTCAGTAGGAAGGGAGGGTTGGACACTGGAGTGGGAGAGGGGTCGGGAAGCAGGATCCTCGGGGCTCCTTCAAAGATGCCCTCGGGCAGCCAGAAGAGCTTTATCATCCACGAAGCCAGCGACTTTGACACGCAACATGCCATTGGTCATCTCCCACCATGCTCCGGGCCTGGGTACATCTGAGATCAAAGAACATTTACTCTTAAGGCAAGAACCTTTCCCCCCTCCCCCCTTTGATTAGCTAAAGGAAAAAAAAGAATTGCAAGGCATATATCACCCCCCCCCCCAATAAGGCAGTTTGAGGAAGGCGGGGAGGAGGGCTGGGGAAAGGAAGGGCTGCAATCAAAAAGCATGTTAGAAAACACACAGAAGCTGGACATGGGGGTCTCTGAATCATGTCTCTGGCGAGGGCCGCATTCAAGATGCTCTACATCGAAACTCTGTCATGACTGGAGGTGGGACACCCGGCCCTGGGGAGAGCTCCTCCCACCATAATCAGTGACCTTCATCTCATTTCATGCATATTATTTTGCCTGCGTCCCCAATCATCCGTTTCATTTTCAGGGTCACCCATCAGGGTTCTGAACATCTTAGCGTGTCTTGCGGGGTAATTGGACATGTTGCTGACCTTCACGGTTGCAGAGAGAAGCCCCATAACGTTGCGGAGGTACGCCTCCCTTTCTTTTTCTCTCGCCTTTCCTGCACCCCCCCTCCTTTCCCCCTTTAATTCATCCCCATAAGAACATAAGACCATAAGAACTAGCCTGCTGGATCAGACCAGAGTCCATCTAGTCCAGCATTCTGCTACTCGCAGTGGCCCACCAGGTGCCTTTGGGAGCTCACAGGCAGGATGTGAAAGCAATGGCCTTCTGCTGCTGCTGCTGCTCCCGAGCCCCTGGTCTGCTAAGGTCTTTGCAATCTGAGATCAAGGAGGATCAAGATTGGTAGCCATAGATCGACTTCTCCTCCATAAATCTGTCCAAGCCCCTTTTAAAGCTATCCAGGTGAGTGGCCATCACCACCTCCTGTGGCATCATATTCCAAACGCCAATCACACGTTGCGTGAAGAAGTGTTTCCTTTTATTAGTCCTAATTCTTCCCCCCAGCATTTTCAATGGATGCCCCCTGGTTTTAGTATTGTGAGAAAGAGAGAAAAATTTCTCTCTGTTAACATTTTTTATCCCATGCATAATTTTATAAACTTCGTTACTTATTGTTTTTGGAGGCACCACAGTGCATGGTAGGACTGGTCCCGTTAAACGGTAAGTCTTTCTGATGTAAGACATCCTGAGCCCATTCCCGGAGCAGGGTGGTCTATAAATCGAAGCACATGGATGTGTCCGCCCTGCTGCCTGCAGGGCGGGCAAGGATGAAGCCGGCGCTTTGGCCTCACCGGCTGCCGGGAAAGCACCCGCCCCACTCCAATGGGGCACGCGAGAGGGGAAGCCCGTGGCGCAGCCCAGCCCAGCCGGCCGTGGGCAGTTGGTGCACCTGCCCTGCTGCCTGCAGGACGGGCAAGGATGGGGCCGGCGGCTTGGCTCGTGGAGCCGCAGTGCAAGGGCAGAAGAGCCGCATGCGGCTCTCGAGCCGCAGGTTCCCTACCCCTGGGTTAGACACTCCAGCTCCAACGCCACACTGAATATCTGCCAGAAACAACCTTCAAAACACATATAGGACAATTACCCTCTGCAGGCTGATCACTGCCCCCCCCCCCATTCTGAAGCAAAAAGTCGTGCCAGAAGTGCTCTCGTTTTCCCCGTGGGAACTGAGAAGCATGCGCAGGACGAGAGGAAGCACATTGTTACAAGAAATTTCAGCACCGTAAAGAGGAAGTGCATCGGACAAATATTTTGCCCCGCCGCGCCCTCCTCTCTTGGTGCACCGCAAAGCAGATTTCTTGCCCCGATGCGCTTCTGGTCCCGCCACGCACCAGAGCACTGGTGGGTAATCAGCCATAACGTGACACTGAAGAACCTTGCGCTGGTATTGCATTTTGGCTCTGCAGACAACATATTCTGGGGTTAACCTTTGCCCTGGGAAAGAGGCAACTGCCCCGTGGGAGCCCAGCTCTGGGCAAGTGTGAAGGGCTGGACTTGCAAAGATGTTTGGACCATCCAAGATATCAGAACCGAGACCTTCTTTTTAGCCACAAATACACTGGGTGACCCTGGGACCAATTGCCACCTCAGAATGACCCTGTGTGACGAATAACGATTTTTTGCGATAGAAATACTAACTACTGCTACTGTCGCTCCAGCCACAGACCTACAGTTTCTTCTCTGGGCATTTCCGAGGTGGTTCCATCTCTTTTTTGCTTTTATCGCCTCACCCAGTTAACACTACACTCATTAGCTCTTTCAGCTACAAGAGTTCACCTGGAGTGACTCATGCGGGTTAGCACTAGGGGTCTCTCTCTCTCTCTCTCTCCCCCCCCCACAGGCACAAAGACTAGGGAGAAACCACCATGTCCTGGGATGGGGTTAGAGATAGATGAGGCATCTACTCCTTGGGTTGCTGCTAAAGCAAAGGAAAGGTTGGGTGGGAGGGGGATGGGAGCACTATTGGGAGGAATCAGATGCTAGCAGGCCCTTCCCCTCGGACTCATACCTGGGTCTGGATGCGATTGAGGCCCCGGAACCAAAGGATCTGGCCGCGGCGCAACTCCCGCTCAGCGTGATCAATTTCCTCCTCGTCCTCAGCCATCTCTTCGTCGGTCATTTCGTCCTTGCCGGGACCATGGCCTGCCTCCTTCAAGCACTTGAGTTGGCTGGTAGGGATGCTGGCAATGACCTATTGGAAGGAGCAGAGTTTTTGTTTTGCATTGCCCGCATTTCCACTTATAGAATGAGAATCAGTCGTTGAGGCTAGGAATAGCATTACTCTTACCCTAGGCACCGGAGGGAGACTGTGCATTCTGTTTTTAAAAATTCTCTGTGGCTACGTTGCTTCAAAGCCTTGTGCTGCAATTCTGATAGGTTGAATACACGAGGTTTCAAAGATTCGACCCCTCCCCAAATAAATATTTTTTTTTTAATTATGAAAATAAGCAGGTGAGCTGACGGAGCGTGCTCAGAAAATGGTGTCAAGGAGGAAGTCCTGGGGACTCTTGAGTGGCCCGGGAAATGTTTTAAAGAGATCCACATAGGATTTTGCCCTGAGCCCTGTTGGAGAGGGCAGGATACAAATGGAAACATAAAATAAAGAGGTTTCATTCAAAACATTTTCAGGCTGAAAATAAAACATTTTGAGGAAAAAACTATGCGGAACTCCATGGAGGAAACATGTTATTTCCAGCCTCAAAATGTTTTATTTTGGTTGTTCGGAAAGGGCCCAAGGTTTATAGTGACAATTCCCTCCCAGGTCTCGCAGTCTTCCTTACCTGTTGAGGTAGGCAAGTCCCAGGTTTTGCCGCCCCCCCCCCGCCCCCAGCAATCTAAGTTTTGGGGTTAGAACAGTGGTGGCGAACCTATGGCACGGGTGCCAGAGGTGGCACTCAGAGCCCTCTCTGTGTGCACGAGCAAATAGAGCCCCCCCTCCCACACATCTAGGCTGTCCTGGGCCACTGGGCTCAATTATTAGCATTAAACCAAAGACCTAGATTTGGGGAAGCAGTAATTCATTCAGCTGTTTTCTTTTAGATCTCAAATCCTGCAATTATTTCCCTTCTACCCAATTTTGTCAATAGATAGTCCGCAAAAGGTCTCCAGTTTTCTGTATTACTGTCCCTCGATAAAGCTGTTAGCTTTGCTGTATCTGACTATTCTGTGACATCATAACCCACGTCATATTTCAAAGTCAAGAGGGCTTGTGGTGCAAAACGAATCCCTGGGTTGAATTCTGGGGCGCTTTGTCCCAGGTTAAATTCTGCGTCACAGCAGACACATCAGCCAGAAGGAGGGTTTCCTTACCTGTCCCCAGACGAGTTCCCCGAAGCCCACAAACAGACACCAGAGCCATTGTTCCGCATTCAATGGGGAGCAGCTGAATGGTTTCCCCCCAAACTGCACAATAACTATCTGTGTATAAAAGAAAATAGAGATGCTGGGAACAACTAGCCGGGAGGAGGGAGGCAAACTTCCATAATGGAGTCAATGTGCGTGCCAGCTGTCTGGCTGCCAAATCTTTACTGGAAGAGGCTTAGCAGTAACCAAGTTCAGGAAGACTGGAACCAGAGCAGGTGCAGAGCAAGAGGCAGCGGCATGGGTGGTTTCTGCACAGCCCAAATATCACGGCCCGAGGAAACTATTTATCCCATTTTGAGGAAGAAGTTTGCACAGGGCTCTTCCCCAAAACAGGTTCCGCCCATTATAGTTCCCTCAACCCGGGTTTTACAAAAGTCGACAAGCTAGTGTAACCCCCATGCCCAGAATGGGTTGACCCAGTAAGGGGGTGGAGACTCAGAGCAGCAGAAAGGCTGAAAGAGCTCTTTGCAGAAGAACAAGGCTACCAGACTCGGACCTTGATTTCTATAAGCCCTTAACACCTTGTTAAGGTAATTGCAATATTTGTTGGGAACTACTGGGAAGGTAGTTGTTGTTTTTGCTATGTTGTAAATGTTGGAGTTTATTGTTTCAGGGTTTTCTTTTGTGGTTGTAATGGGTGAGAGTTCTCCTGGAGACCTTCATCATGTTGCAACCTGTTCATCAAGCCCTTGGAGTCTTCAGGAGCCAGCCAACTTGCAAAGAAGAATTTGGACTTGGCAATATCAGTAGACTGTAAATAGAAGGACTTGAAATGCAACCTGAACAGGACCTTGAATTGTAACGTTAAATGTTGATGTTTTAAAAGTGTTAATTGTAAAGAAAAGTAAACCATTTTGTTGTTTAAAAATTGTTGTTGCAACTCATTCCAAGTACTGCCCCACAGAACCCACAAGCTGAGGTTACACTAGCGATTTTTTTTTTTGAGAAACCAAAGAAGCCGCAGCAACCCCAACTGTTTGCAATATCTTCCTAGAGGGGTGAAATCTCCAGTGCGTAGGCAAACAGGGGAAATTGGCTTCATTAATAACGTGTAACACTAATAATGTGTTATTAGTGGGCTGTGCAGAAACTACTACTGACAGGAAAGAGGTGTAGGGGGGGGGAATGGCGCCTTCTCCAGCGCCCCCCCAGGCCCCCTGCACCCGGGGGCAAGGCTCAGGGGCATGGCCCCGCCCCCTGGGCTCCTGCAGCCTGGCTTCTGCCCTCCCCACAGCCTGAGGAGAGCAGGAGCCAGCCTTTAGGGATGTGCTTTTAAAAGCACAGAGCCGGGGGCTTGGGGGGGGGCTGCTCAAGCCCTGCCCCCAGCTTCTGTGTTTTTAAAAGCACGTCCCTGGAGGCCAACTCTTGCTGTCCCCAGGCTCTGTCCTGAATTAGGATGCCAGGCAGAAATATCAAGTTACAGCAGGAAGCTGAGTCTAGGCCAGGGGTAGGGAACCTGTGGCTTGAGAGCCGCATGCGGCTCTTCTGCCCTTACACTGCGGCTCCACGAGCCGAGCCGCCAGCCCCATCCTTGCCCACCCTGCAGGTAGCAGGGCGGGCGCACCAACTGCCCACGGTCGGCTGGGCAGCGCCGTGGGCTTCTCCTCTGGCCCGCCCCATTGGAGCGGGGTGGGCGTTTTCCCGGCGGCCGGCGAGGCCGATCCACCGGCTTCATCCTTGCCCGCCCTGCAGGCAGTAGGGCGGGTGCACCAATGGCCCACGGCTGGCTGGGCCACGCTGTGGGCTTCCCCTCTCGCCCGCCCCGCGGGTGCTTTCCCGGTGGCCGGCGAGGCTGAGCTGCTGGCCCCATCCTTTCCCACCCTGCAGGCAGCAGGGCGGACGCATCCATGCGCTTCTCAGAATGAGCGGAGTAAAAGGTAAAAAAACCCCTATATATAGTGTTATCTTTATTTTAAATGTCAAAAATAATTTGCGGCTCCAAGTGTTTTCTTTTCCCGTGGAAAACGGGTCCAAATGGCTCTTTGAGTGTTAAAGGTTCCCTACCCCTGGACTAGGCAGAGAGTCTGTCGAGCAACTTAAGTGTCAAAGTCCCATCTGTGGGTCAGAACACACAGAGGCAGCAGGTCAGAGGCAACGTTGCAGCAGTCAGTCATGTGCTTCGTCGGGTGCAGGCTGATATGCTCCATGAAACTCAGGGGCGTAAGGAGGCAGCCCTGGGCAAACTGTAGCCCTGGGCAAAACCTGAGTTGGATGCCCCCCCCTACATGGGTGGCCACCACCCACCTAATTCAATTTTTTTTTTTGCACCAGGATATTGGTGCCTGCAGGGGGTGCATTTTTGGATGTATCGGCACCAAAATTTCAGGGTATCATCTGGAAACTGTCCTTATGGTATCCCCAAAGTTTGGTGCAGTTTGGTATAGGGGGTCCAAAGTTAAGGGACCCCTAAAAGGGGGTGCCCCCATCCCCCATTCTCCTTTGCTAAGGAGATGGGGGCTACCCTTTTGAGTGGGTCCATAACTTTGGACCCCCTGAACCAAACTGCACCAAACCCTTGGGGGTGCCATCGTTGACAGTCTCCCAGATGATACCCCGAAATGCTAAAAGCTGGGATACATCCAAGAATGCCCTCCCGTGCAAGAGAACATCCCTAAATTTGCCTTCCAAGAATCTTTGTTCTGCATTGAGTTTTCTGCATTGCTGCCAATAAATGCAGGCTGGGGGGGGGCATATTTCTGAAGGCACAGTCTCAAAACTTTCAGGGTCCCCATAAGGAGACTTCCCTAACGATACTTCCCAGGTTTGGTGCAGTTTAACTCAGGGGGGCCAAAGTTATGGACCCTCAAAACTGTAGCCCCCATCTCCCATTAGCTCCCATTGGAAACAATGGGGGATAGGGGCACCCCCCTTTGGAAGTCCATAACTTTGGACTCCCTGAACCAAACCCTCACCAAACCTTTGGGGTATCATAAGGACAGCCTCCTGATGATACGCTGAAATTTTGGTGCCGCTAGCCTAAAAACTGCGCCCCCTGCAGGCCAAAAATGGAAAACCACTAAAATACCCAAAAACGAACCCAGCATTTTGATGCCCCCCACAAGGTGATGCCCTGGGCAGCTGCCCACCTTGCCCAATGGGCATTACGCCAGTGGTGAAACTGCTTCACAGAGGGTCTTCCAGCACGTCAGTCTTCACCCTGTGAAGGCTCTGCTTTCCCCTGCTGCAGAAGGGGCTTTCTTTGAGCTGGCAGGCATGCGTTTCTCCATTTAACTTGCAAAATCTCCCTGTTGACACGGGCGCTCAGTTCCGCTAGGTGCACGGGTCTCTGCAACTGGGGCAGGGCTGGATGCACAGCCTGCTTCTGCAGGCATTTCTGGTTTCTGACTTGCCTGTTGTTCACGTGGTGGAGCCTGCAGAGGCCCTGGCTGCTCCAAGCCCAGCCCTAGTTGGCTCCCAGCCTGGTCTGGGCTTACTGAGTTCTGCTCCTCCCCTGAGAACTCATCACTGGCCCTTTCCCCACTCACCTCTGTCCAAGGGTTGCTGTGCGCAATTCTTGGCGCACGCAATTCCTGGTGTGCGCCCCGGCTTCCCCACAAAAGGCGCCAGAAATTACGCGCGCCGAGGGGGCGCGAGAGAGGCAGAGTCGGGGCGGCTGCGTTCTCGCCGCCCCTGAAGTGGGGAGTGCAGCTGTACCCCGCGCTACTTGAGGAGAGTAGCGCAGGGCTTAAGGTAAGTGGGGAAAGGGCCACTGTCCAGGGGACAGCGAATAGAACCACAGCTATGCCAGCTGCTCTTCTCTGCAACTGCCAGAGGAAGCACAGTTTGGACAAGCTGTGCCTCATCCTTGCCCTACAATGGAAACAAGCCTCTGCAACTGTATGGCTCACATCCATCTGTGCTGTCCTTGCATCTCCCCATGGACTATTATGCATGTGATCTCCTTGCCCTTCCACCCTCACAGCAAACACCCTGTGAGGTGGGTGGGGCTGAGAGAGCTCAGAAGAACTGTGACTAGCCCAAGGTCACCCAGCTGGCGTGTGTGGGAGTGCACAGGCTAATCTGAATTCCCCAGATAAATCTCTTCATCTCAAGCTGCAGAGCTGGGAATCAAACTCTGTTCTCCAGATTAGAGTACACCTGCTCTTAACGACTACGCCACTGCTGCTCCTTTAAGCCCTTAAACTTTAAACGTCTTGGGGGCACAGGCCTATCTTTTCTGCCCATGAAGGGGAATTATGAAAGTAATTACCCAATTAGCAGGATGCGGGTCTTTCTACAGCACACGGGCCTCTTAGCTTTAGTCGAAGCCGTGACTGTCTGTCCAGCTTCCAATTCCCAATAGAATATTTGCTTTGCACAGACAGTATTTGCTTCGAGTTACTGATTCAGCCAGATATGGATAAACAAGATGATTGGTAGAAGGGTACCTTGTTCTTGTTCGGCGCCATTCTGGTCTTTTAGCAAGTCATAATAACATACTCTTGATCAAATATGATGCGGCTGGCCTCCACACGGGCCAGGACTTTTACGGCACTGGCCCCGGCCTGGTGGAACACCCTTCCTCCAGCTGTCCGGGCCCTGTGGGACCTAGGTGAGTTCCGCAGGGCCTGTAAGACCGTGCTGTTCCACCGGGCCTTTGGAGTGTCCAGCCACTGATACGGTGCCCCCTTACTGCTCTGTGCTTTGGGCCAGTTATATCAGGGTCCCCTCATATTGAGGGGCCCCACCGTCTCTCCCCTCATGGGGGTAGGTTTTAAATTGGGGTTGGACGCCTCTTGCTCATTTATGTATTACTGTCATTCGCTGTTTTATGAGTTTTAAGTTATTTTATGGGATGGAGCCTATGTATTTATATTTTGTATGACCGCCTCCCCTGTCTCGATATTTAGATAATCAGCACATCACCTGGAGTCTTCGGGGATCGGGCGGTATATAAATTGAAGAAATAAATAAATAAAAAATTAAAATAAGAATACGTAAAGTAGTAATCTTTAACAATCTTCAATCTATAGTGGCTGACTGAGGCCCCTTCCACACACGCAGAATAACACACATTCAGTCCACTTTCACAATTGTTTGAAAGTGGATTTTGCTATTCCGCACAGTAAAATCCAGCTTCAAAGTGCATTTAAAGTGGATTGAAAGTGCATTATTCTGCATGTGCGGAAAGGGCCTTTGATGTACATGTTACTGATATAATCTGTTTATTTCAGGTAAAACCGTAAGCTTCGGCAATTTCTTTGGGAGACTGTCTGATAGGCCCTTATGACCCTCTCCCCTTGAACTTTCTGTATTTTACAATAAATCTATGAAAGAAAACGTTTTTTGTATGGTCTATTTCGGGGTTCCAGCCAAATGGACCGTTAAGATAATAGAATTGCTCCTACGCCAGCAGTTCTGTGAGGGGCCAAATCCATTGCAGGAATGAACCCACACGCATGTTTGTACCTCATTTTATGAACAAAGGGAGTTTTCACAATTTGCCCAAATACTCATCATTTAGTATCCACCCATTCACCCTTCCAACTCCACCCAGGTTTGCGCACCTGCTTGCTCTAGCCCCGTACCTGTATGCCAAAGGTGCCTAGAACGATGGTGCAAAAGATGGGATTGCTGAAAATGCCGTCGAAGACGTTGTGCTCGCCGTGGATTTTGCGGGCGTTGATCTCGTTGAAGAGCTGCATCATGACAAAGGTGTTGAAGATGATGGTGTAGTGCTCCGAGGACGGGGAGTGCAGAGGAGCATTGCGGCCACTGTCGATGTCGAAAAAAACTTCGCCTGCAAATGGGGGAAGGCAGTCAAGCAGTACATCGTGGGACAGATACCAGACTCAGCCAACCAGAGCTCTCTCTCTCTCTCTCTCTCTCTCTCTCTCTCTCTCTCTCTCCCCACCTTCTTCCCCCTGAGGGCCCAGCCCACCCACCCAGATCAGCACTGTAAGAACCCACCCACAAAGAGAAGGGTGAAGATGATCGTCAGCTGGTACACGGCATGGCCCAAAATATTCTTCATCATGGTGCGGGAAATGAGGGGCTTGTTGCGTCCGTATGGCTTGCGTAGCAGCAGGGACTCCGTAGGGGGTTCTGTGGCAAGTGCCAGGGAAGCAAAGGTGTCCATGATCAGGTTCACCCAAAGCATCTGCACGGCCTTGAGTGGGGAATCCTGGAAGACAAGTTGGGAGGAAGAGGCATCGTTACATGCGGACATGTTGTCAGGTTGCCACTGAGTCACAGGGAGCCCAAATCTGAAAGTGTTGTTGGAAGAGAAGGATGTTACGCTGTTTCATGCCTCAACCACAGGGCGGGGGGTGGGGGGGCGTTACTAGTAAGACAGATGGTAGATAGGGATTTAGGGATTATCACCTTTACTCTATCAGGCTGGCTCTATCCCTCTGATGTTAGACTGATATTCTCAGGGAGTTCCTTCCTTCCAGATCTCTCTCTCTCATTCTCTCTTTCTCTCATTCTCTCTCTCTCTTTCTCTCATTCTCTCTCTCTCTCTCATTCTCTCTCTTTCTCTCTCTTTCTCTCATTCTCTCTCTCTCATTCTCTCTCTCTCTTTCTCTCATTCTCTCTCTCTCTTTCTCTCATTCTCTCTCTCTCTTTCTTTCATTCTCTCTCTCTCATTCTCTCTCTCTCTCATTCTCTCATTCTCTCTCTCTCATTCTCTCTCTCTTTCTCTCATTCTCTCTCTCTCATTCTCTTTCTCTCATTCTCTCTCTCTCATTCTCTCATTCTCTCTCTCTCTTTCTCTCATTCTCTCTCTCTCATTCTCTCTCTCTCTTTCTCTCATTCTCTCATTCTCTCTCTCTCTCATTCTCTCTCTCTTTCTCTCATTCTCTCTCTCTCATTCTCTCTCTCTCACTCTCTCATTCTCTCTCTCTCTCTCTCTCTCTCATTCTCTCTCTCTCTCTCACTCTCCACCTTGCTCTTCAACTATCTACAGCACTGTGTGCGTAGAGAGGAGGGATGCTGAGTGCATTCCATCCCCATCCAGCTAGATGAGATTAGTAAACCTAGCTATCTACCTTAGGAGTTGGGAGCCTGACATGGTTGCAGTTCTCAGCATTCTCTCCTGACGTTGGCCAAGCAGAACACGGCCATACAGCCCGGAAACCACACAGCACCCAAGTGATTCCGGCCGTGAAAGCCTTTGACAATATCTACCTTTCTATCCAGAATGGAGTTCACTAATAAATACTCTTTTTATTAGATTAGAAACTACAAACAACACTGCTTTTTCTTTGTGCCCAAGCTCATGCGCATGTTCGGGATATGCTCCGCTGTGCTCAGCCTCAATGCACTCTGCTCATTGTGCAAATGGGAAATCTCTAAGAGGAGATTATGCAACAAGTGTGAGGACCACAACAGACATTCTCTCATCTATGAGAGACAAGCGATAAGGCTAGAGGGTTCTGGAAAATAATGCATTCAATATTCCCAAAGATTTTAAAGATGTGCAAACGAGACTAGAAACCTTTATGTTAGGACTTGTTGATGGAACTTTGGAGAGGAAACATGGATCTCGGTTTTTATATGCAAAACTCCAACTATTCCTACAAATGAGGAATGATGGCGGAAAATATTAGAGTTAGCAGAAATGGCTTAAGTTTACTTAGTTATTTTATTTTATGGATGTCCTGCCCTTCCCCTGCAGGGCTCAGGGTGAGGTACAACATAAACACTTAACAATCAATTAGACTTTAAAATATAACATTCCTTTAAAAACAATTAAAGTCAATTAAATACAATAATGAGCAACCACTTATGAATTCAAACTGATGGCAATGAACAAACCTCCGCCCCTTCCCCCTCCCCCCCGGGAGGCTGAAAGAGATGATCTATAACGTTCAATAAAATTCATTGCTTAAAGAAAGGAACTTAAATAAATTTTGCGGTAACTGGAAAACTATGTTAGAATATATAGATAAAAAAAGAAAAACATGAACTTGTGACTGGTGGTTTTGAAGCCTAATGCATTTTAAAATTATGACGTAACAGAGAAAAGTGCTAGGACTATCAACTTTATCAGTAATGTTTATTGAGATATAACTTTGATTTTGTTATTAAAGACCAAGATATTCTTTTCTTGGAATTAATTATTAAGTGCAGACAAAATAGGGAGCCCACATGATAGAGAAATATGCCTATCTGTATTTGCAATCTTTGTCACTTGTTTGTTGGTAAATTGTTTCTAGGTGTTAATGAAAAAAATTAAAAAGAGTCATGGTGTCCAGCAAGTGGCTTCCAAGTAGGGTCGCTGGGACCTCCCTGGCGACTGGAATGGGATTGGGAGGGGAAAGTTGCCAAATGAGGTTGAGAAACTCCTGGAGCCTTAGAGATGAAGTCTGGAGAGGACCTCCGTGGGGTACCATGCATCTTCCAAAACATCCTGTCCGGGAGCGGGGGTAGCCCCCCCCTCCCCGGACATGCGCCCCTGCCTATGGCCGGCAGGCTTGGAGCGGAGGAGAGTTGGTGGTCTGACAGAGGGGGCAGGAACTGGGAGGGAAAGAGCAGCCAGCAGTCCTCAGGCTGGGAGGGAAAGAGCAGCCAGCAGTCCCTCCCTAGTTTCTTGCGAACCCTGGGTCAGCTGTGGGCAGCCGGCACAAGCTGTGGCTAAAATGGCTGTCCCACTTAGTCCACTCCCCGGACAACGGGAGTGAGGCCGGTAGTTCCAGCATCTGGGCAGGGGAAGGTGGGTTGGCATGCTTCCAAACAAAAACTTTGCTACGTCTTACTTTCGGGGGATGCCTTATATTTTGCACTTCAGCAAAACCTCTACTATGTCTTATTTTCAGGAGATGTCTTATATTCGGAGAAACAGGGTATATATCCATCTGGACGTGGTGCTTTCCCTATTTTCAGTGCTCTTATACTATCTGTCACTTCTCTTATTGTTATTAGTTCATCTAAAAATTTTAATGGGTTCATCCTTTAAACTGGGAATATTCTGTTCTAAATATTTCTATTACTTTGCCCCAATGTGCATCAATTTTTATATTTTGCAATTTACATAGTATCTAACAAAATGTATTTTCAATTTTCTTTATCTCATGCATTATTTTTTCACTTTCTTTAATTTTAATCATCTCTGTCTCCCTTTCCATTTTTAATTTGGTTGCTAACTATTTCCCAGGTTTGTTTTCCAATTCAAAGTCTCTTTGTCTCAGATATTTCAGTTTCATTGCCATTTGATTTCTCCACTGCAATTCTAATTGTTTTCTCAGTCCTATTATTACTTGTGTTTTTAAAATTATTATCTGGGCTCATTTCTTAGCCCAACTCCCCTGTAATTAACTTTATAAAGGTCGCCTTTGGAGCTCTTCGCAACTCTTTCTTGCGGTTCTAAGAGAACCATCCTACATAATTTGTTACTTGCATCCGCAAATTATACTTGGACACCACTGCTTACCCACCCCTTAAAAATCTTTAAAAACTTCTGGTGCTGTGTGGTTCGGGTTGTATGGTTGTTCTTAGCAGCCCCTCTCCTGACTGCTCTCACTGCATCTGCATGGCACTTCTAGAGGATCTGATGTCAGAGTAACAATGGCACATGGAAAACAATGGAGATAGCAAGGTCACTGGTGGGAGCATCTGAATAGAAGTATCCTGGCCTTTGTTTCCTGGGGACAGCAGTATGGGAGGTTAAGAGCTTGTGTACCCAACTTGGAGGAACTGGGTTTACTCCCAGCTCTGTCAGCTTGAGCTGTGGAGGCTTATCTGGGGAATTCAGATTAGCCTGTGTACACTCCCACACATGCCATCTGGGTGAAGCTATTAGTCACAGCTTCTTCAGCTCTCTCAGCTCCCACCTACCTCACAGGTGTTTGTTGTGAGGGGCGCAAGGTAGACTGATTAGCCCTATGCAGTTCCTACAGCGAAACAAAGGCCAGGATATAAATCCAAACTCTTCTTCTATTCTTCTTCTTAGTCTATGCTCCTACCCAGTCTATATACCTTTGCTCATCTCCATTGTTACTCCCATGCTCCATTGTTACTCCCAACATCAGATCCTCTGAAGATGCCAGCCACAGATGCAGGCGAAACGTCAGGAGAGAATGTTGCTAGAACACGGCCATACAGCCCGGAAACCACACAGCACCCCAGTGATTCCGGCCGTGAAAGCCTTCGACAATAAATCTTTAAAACTTTTTTGCACAACGATGATTCCACTTTTCATTTTGCAGCAACCATTCTTTGAGCTTCCAATTGTTTTGTTTATGTCCAATTTTTATTTCCCACTGAACTGAGTTATGATCTGATATTAGTCTAGGTAAAAATCTTAATTTTTTGGGTTTGCATACAAAATCGCCCTGATGCCCCAATCATGGAAATCCTTGCAAAGCTTTTGCATCTATTTGAAGAAGACGAAAAGGTTATAGTCTATAGCCTGTCCTTCCCGTTCTCTCCACACGTCCTTTAAGCCAAGTTTCTGCATTACATTTGTGAATGATTTGGGTAATTTATTTTGTTTCGGCTTCCCTTCCCCATTTTCTATTTTCTTATATAACTCTGGTACTGCACTTAATAAGTTTAGAACAGCTGTAACAAGTTGGGTGGCAGTGAGGAATCCCAACAAGGGGAGGAAATAACTGGGAATCCCCCCTCCCAATAGCGCAAGGAAACATAGCTCTGGGGACTAATTAATGGTTTCCTACTACTAAGTCCTGCTGAGGACTGCGGACAGCAGTAGGGAAAGCTACAATTCCAACCCTGAATCTGGCTGGTACCACTGGACATTTTAACCTTTGTTGTACGGAAGGAGGGTAGGGCAGAAAGCATACCATACATAAGGTTGCCAACTCTGGGTTGGGAAATTACTGGAGATCTGGGGTGTGGTCTGGGAAGGGTGAAAATTTCTGGAAGGAATGGGCCTCAGCAATTCAGTTGCAGTTCAGTTGCCAACCTCCAGGTGGGGGCTGAAGCTCTCCTGCTATTACAACTGATGTCCAGGCTTCGGATATTAGTTCTGCTGGAGAAAATGACTGCTTTGGAAGGTGGGCTGTATGGTCCCTGGGGAGGGCAGGGACATCAGAGGCGTGTGCCATAGAGCAGGGGTGTCCAACTCTGGTGCTTCAGATGTTCATGGACTACAATTCCCATCTGCCCTTGCTGGCATGGCCAATTGTCCAACTCTGGCGCTTCAGATGTTCATGGACTACAATTCCCATCAGCCCTTGCTGGCATGGCCAATTATCCAACTCTGGCGTTTCAGATGTTCATGGACTACAATTCCCATTAGTCCTTGCTGGCATGGCCAATTGTCCAACTCTGGCGCTTCAGATGTTCATGGACTACAATTCCCATCAGCCCTTGCTGGCATGGCCAATTATCCAACTCTGGCGCTTCAGATGTTCATGGACTACAATTCCCATCAGCCCTTGCTGGCATAGCCAATTGTCCAACTCTGGCGCTTCAGATGTTCATGGACTGCCATTCCCATCAGTCCTTGCTGGCATGGCCAATTGTCCAACTCTGGCGCTTCAGATGTTCATGGACTACCATTCCCATCAGCCCTTGCTGGCATGGCCAATTGTCCAACTCTGGCGCTTCAAATGTTCATGGACTAAAATTCCCATCAGCCCTTGCTGGCATAGCCAATTGTCCAACTCTGGCGCTTCAGATGTTCATGGACTACAATTCCCATAAGTCCTGGCTGGCATGGCCAATTGTCCAACTCTGGCGCTTCAGATGTTCATGGACTACAATTCCCATCAGCCCTTGCTGGCATAGCCAATTATCCAACTCTGGCGCTTCAGATGTTCATGGACTACAATTCCCATCAGCCCTTGCTGGCATGGCCAATTGGCATGGAGTTGATGGGAATTGTAGTCCATGAACATCTGAAGCGCCAGAGTTGGACACCCCTGCCATAGAGCCACCTTCCAAATTATCTGTTTTTTTCCCAGGGGAACTGCTTGCTCTAGTCTTGCAATGAGCTGTAATTCTCGGGGATTTCTGGGGCCCCACCTAGAATCTACCTTTGAAGACGGAGCGGTGATAAGAGAAAGCAGTAGAAACCGCAGCCTGGGAAAGACAGCACTCATATATGCTGTGATCCTAAGGGTCTGAATATAGTCACTTACACCCCAGGAAAAGAATAGGCTTGATAAAGCCTGGGTGAAATAACCACTAATCTGGAAGTATTATTGCCTGCTGGGCTTTTGCTCTGTAAAGGCAGTTGGCCTAATACACATTTTTCTGATGTATATATATTCAGTTATTGTGAAGGCATCTGTGTATGTCTGATATTTTGTACTGTATACTAGTGAGTAAAAAGAAGAAGTTGTTTTGAAATTTATTTCTGGGATCTGCAGGGTGTTTTCATCCTGTAGCTTTCAAGTGTAGAGCGATGTGATTATTACCTGCCTGGAAGCTGACATCCCTACCTACATTACCCATCAACACCCCGCATGATCTTCTAATTTCAGTTAGTTTAGGACAGAAGCATAGCTGGGCCAAACTGCGCCCGGTGCACAGTCTATATTTTCTGCCCCTCATGGCCCCCCACGGTTCCCCACCCCACCGGTGCCCTCCCTTCTCACACTTACCTTAGTTCCTTTCCTTTTCCTAGAACTTTTTCAGGCTGAAAATAAAAGGCCTATTCACAGTTCAGGCTTAAAAACGTCCTGATGGGAACTATACTTCCCCAAGGTCTCCTGGGAACTGTAGTTCCCATCAGGCCGTTTTTAAGCCTGAACTGTGAATAGGCCTTTTTTTCAGCCTGAAAAAGTTCTAGGAAAAGGAAAGGAACTAAGGTAAGTGTGGGAAGGGGGAAAGGGGGCACTGTGGGGGGTGTGCCGTGGGGGAAGGGGGGGCCTGGTGAAGGGGGAGGGGGAATTTTGTGCCCCCCACATGACCCAAAACCGTGCGCCCAGTGCATGCCACACCCCCATCCCCTGGTAGCCCCGCCTCTGGTTGAGGACCTTTCCCTGTCCTGGTGTCACCTGCAGGTTGCCGTGTGACAGAGCCCTCCTTACCTGTGTGATGCAGGCACCAGTGAAGGCCACTATGACTGCCACCACGTTGACTGTGAGCTGGAATTGCAGGAATTTGGAGATGCTGTCATAGACGTTGCGGCCCCACATCACCGCCTTGACGATGCTGGAGAAATTGTCATCTGTCAGGATGATGTCTGAGGCTTCCTTGGCCACGTCAGTGCCTGCTATGCCCTGTGGGAGGGGAGAAAGGCAGAAAAACACAGTGGATACTTTTGGACAAGAGCCCACATCTTTCTGGTTGTGGTGGGTTTTCCGGGCTGCGTGGCCGTGGTCTGGTGGATCTTGTTCCTAACGTTTCGCCTGCATCTGTGGCTGGCATCTTCAGAGGTGTAATAGAACCGAACAACTCAAAAATTCAAAATTGACACTGTAGAAGAATGTTAACCCCAGGATGAAATCAAGCTATTGAGAATCGGTATACTGAGGAAGATACCTTCGAAAACGCATTCAGACGCGTGGTGCGATTCTATACAGGATTCTCATTTTTCCATGTACCATCTATGAATGGACTCAAGGCACAGGAGATATCAGCTCTGTTATGAAGTTCAATTTGGGAATTACAAAAAAATGGAGATATAAAATTTCTGTTGGAATTGAACAGTGTGGTCTCATATGGACTTGTGAATGACTGTTTGTTAATACAGCTGGTGAAAATTTGTGTAGTTCCATTTTGAAACCATACAAAATATGGACATCCTAAGAAAATTTTGGAACTCATTAGTTTAGAGTCACATATGGACCTTGTCATTATATTTTGTACGAAATGATGAAATTGTATTTTGATATGATTTATTGACACTGGCACTTTATATACATTATGCACTTTAATTTTCTTATTATAGTATATTAGAATAAGGTTAGCATTAGTGGAAGTGGATTTACATGTGTGCAATAACAATGAAAAATAACTTTGAGTAAATGTTGCTTTGAATTATTGTAAATGATGTCTACATACAAATCCAGGTCAGTGGGCCAATTTTGAATTTTTGAGTTGTTCGGTTCTATTGCATTGTGCTTGGCACACTGTTTTCTATTTTCTGGGATCTTCAGAGGTGTATCACAGAGGGAAGTCTGCGTCCAGTGAGAAGGGAATGTTTTAGTGGTGTCTAAATTGTCATGTCCCCAGGTGGGGAACCAATCAGTAAATTTGGGTGCTGTGTGGTTTCCCAGAACCTGGTCATAATGAAGAGTATTTTCTAGCCTGCTGGACTCAGACCAGAGGATCCATCTTGGGGTTAAGTCCAGCACTCTGCTACCTGGCAGTTTAAGCCTGCAGGAAGTCCAGGGTTGTGGCCTTCGAATCGGCAGGCATTAATGAAGCCTTCAGAGGATCTAGGATGTTGGGAAAGCAGAACACAGTGAGACAGATCCTATAATATATCTGCCTGCTGCTGCTCAGGGTGGGTGAGCACCTGGTCTGTGAGTAACTGGAAGGAGTTTATTAGCCGATGGTCAATAGTTGAGGGCATCTGAATAGAAGGAGGAGTAATAATGTTCGAGACTATAGTTTCCTGGGAGTAACCCTGCTTAAGATAGTCAAGGTCACTGGTGGGAGCATGAAAATGAATAGAAGTATCCTGGCCTTTGTTTCTTTTGTCTATGGTCAATCCTGTGTTTGTGTGGAGCTGGTTTGACACAGTCTCTTGACCTAGTATTTTTTCAAGATTGGCAGCCATAGATCTGTTCATTTTCATAGTTTCTTCCTTCCTGTTAAATCTCAAGGTCCGGGAAGCCCCTTTAATAAGCCACATCACAATGGTTGAAGTGGGCACATAGACACCAAACAATGTTAACTCCTAGGGTGGAACAGCGATACTTATCCAGATGCTTCCACCAGTGACCTATATCTACACGTTACTGAACAAAGACAAAGGCAGACCACCTTCGAGCTGCTTTCCACCAATGTTTATTTCCCAGTGGTCATACTCATACTTCTATTCGAATGTCCTAATTCATTCTAGATGCCCCCAGCTATTTTCACGAACTGGGCTACCACCTGGTTTTGCTCAACGATCTGCTCCGCTGCTCCCAACTCAGATCTCTGAAAGATACCAGCCAGCGTCAGGAAATACTGCTAGATACCAACCGACACAGCGCCTGCCGTGAAAGCCTTCGACAATACAATCAGTAAATGTTTGGATGGAACTTGCTAAGCAAAGGTGTGGTTGACAGTATAGTGTTGCAGGTGGGGGTTTTCAGTTCAGGGAGTGATTCACATTTGCATTCCCTGTAGCAGTTCGACAATACACCAAATCTTTCCGTTTGCCCTAGCTGTTGTGGCAACCATGTTCCCCAGGGACCAGCACGGTCCACAGCCAGACCAAGGGCATCAACAGCACTTCAGTCCCATAAGTCGTCTTCGGCCCCACTCAGCTGTTAAGACCAACGGAGGGAACCTGTGGCAATGCAGTCTCAACTAAAAAATTAAAAGTTTAGTTCACCTGGCCAGCTGATCCTAAATGTTAGGTCCTTGCCTTCTATTTAGAGTTGCCAGCCAGTGACTGGCGACCCACAGGAACCTGGGGGTGCAAACACACTGGGGCACTTTCTACATGACGACGTTATGCCACTTTTGGGGGGGAAAACCAGAGGCGACATCACACACCTCCAGGAATTGCTGTAACAGCATGATGTCACTTCTGGGTTCGCTCTGGAAGTGACCCAATTCCATTGCACTGATGGTGATGTAACTTTTTCTCTCTCCTTCCTGCTGCAGGAGTGGTGGTGGGCAGTGGGAGCTGGGGGCAGAAAATCCCCCGCCCCCACTGGGAAAATGTAGTGCAGTGCCTACACTACAGGGGACGTAAAATACCGACCACTCTGGTTATGTGTTCTGTCTCAAGGGCCATATGGACACAGGCGTAACAAAAACAGTGCCCACGGGCCATGAACTGCACTGTGGAGAACTGGCTGAGCTGAACTGGAGACAGATGCCGTAAATATAGGAAGACAGGATCAGTTTGAAAGTGCGCTCAGTTCAAATGTCCCTATTCTTCTCCAAGAACAAAGCGGTTTTTTTTAAAGCACACCAACAGAAGATGGCTGAGGACAGTGTTGAGTGGCCAGCAACCATGCTGTCTCGGCTCCCAAATCCTCTTAACAGATAGCACTAAAAAGTTTACTTTTCTTTAATTGACGTTAACAAATATAGACACAGATTGATCTGTGCTGTACTTGTTTTTTAAACAAAAAACAGACAGCTATCCTAAGCCATGGAAGGTTGGACAAAAGACGGACAGGGGACCCTGTGTTTGGTTTGCAGGTATATATACCCATCAATTCAAGTGCAGAGCAAACCAGGAGGGAATCACACCGTGGTTGAGGGATACCTTATGACTCTCTCCACCTAAATTCCTAGGAAGTGGATTTCCAGATCTATCTCATGCAGTGTGATCATGCCATTTGCCACGGGCTCTGAGTGGGGTACATGATTCCACCTTCTCTATTTTATCCTCACAACAACCCTATGAGGTCGGAGAGACTGAGAGTGAGACAAGCCAGCCCACGGTCATCCAGCCAACTTCATAGCAAAGCGAGGCCTTAAACCTGGGTTTCCCAGAGCCAGTTTCACTACCGGAGCACAGTTTCTCTGCTGAAACGAAGTCGGGGACTTGGTTCCCATCTCCTTACCATGGCAAAGCCTACATCTGCTTTCTTGAGGGCTGGCCCGTCGTTCGTCCCGTCCCCAGTGACAGCAACCACCTGGCGCTGCTCTCCAATCGTGCTGTCGATAATACCTTGAAAGACAAGGATGCACCTGAGCCAAAATACTTACGATGGTTACAGGTTCACTGGTCCCTCCTGTGTCCCCATGGCGACCGATGCCCTCCTCCTTTTCCAGTGGTTTGCTCTAATCAGGGAAGCCTCTATAAATGCTTTCCTTCACCATGACCAGTGATGATTTGGTGGGCTGGCAAACTGGGTTTGGTGGCAAACGTGGTTAGTACAAAGCTCGGTAGATAAAGAAATAAAAAAGAAATAAAAAGAAATAAAACGAAATGTGGGAGAGGGTTTTTTCCACCCTGTATAGATAAGCTGGGAATGTGGAATGATTGGGATCCCAGCTGCCTGTCATGATCAACCGGTTTGATCGTTCCCTGTTTCACCCCCACCCCCCAGGGACTGGGGAACCTGCTGCTGTTCAGATCTGTGCCCCCCCCCTTCCGCTCAGTTAAACTGCTTTCCTTTTATCAGCTCAGCAGTGTTGAATTGTTTTGACCCTAGCGGGGGAAGGCGGTTTCTCCTTCCAACAGACCATGGGACTGGAAAGGTGCCGTCCCTCCTTGGGAATGGTCAGCGGGGTGGGGTGACAGGACTTAGGGGGGACGTGGAGTATAATGGTGCTTGCAACATTGGCTATGCTTAGTTCTGACAGTAGAAGTCTAGATGCTCATTTCCTGATGCTGTTTCATAATACAGAAATCAACTGGAAAAGCATTGTTATTGAGCAGTCCCAGGGTGCGACAGCTGGCCAGAACTAATTTAAGTGGGTAAAATTATCACCTTACAACAGACCTGGGCATTATACGTCTGCGGGCCATCCACCTACTGGATGAACCCTGACTGGCCCCCCCCCAGCCGCGGTTGGGAGTTTGAGGTGCCCCGCAGAAGCCTGCCTGGCTGCCGGCTTCTGGGCGGGGGCTTTCAAAAGCCCGCCCCTGCCTTTGGCCTGGCCTCCACAATATTTTCTGTTTCTTATGCCCATCCCTACAGCATCTGCTCCACCCCTTGTTTCACCCCCAGGTTGAACAGTCCAGGAGGAGACGTCCAACCAAAACAATAAGGAAAGCAGGGGGGAAAGTTAGGGAGAAGGGGAACGGAGCAATTTTTCAATGAGGGGATTTTACTGATATCAACAGATGCGTACTTTTGTGCTTGCATTTCATATTGTGAGCTGCCCTGAGACCATCTTTGGGTAGGCAGAGGTGGGATATGAACCTAATTAAAAAGAAAATAGTATGTCTCATTATTGTTTGATCTTGGAAGCTAAGCCGGGTTTTGTACTTATATAGGAGACCACCAAGGAAGACTTTGCCTAGGAACGCAGTGGCAAACTGCCTCTGCTTAATTGCTTGCCTTGAAACCCCTTATGGGATCGCCATAACTTGACCGTGACTTTACAGAATTTTGCACACACACATAGATAAGCTCCTCTTCCTATCTAGAAATCCTTTTCTGGAAATGACATCCAGAGATAACCTGGTTGCCTCCCTATCCCATACCTCTGCTTTCCCCCGCATTTCCTGCAGGCAAAAGCCCCGGCCACCTCTTACCTTTTACCAAGGTGTGTTTGTCGGTGGGAGAAGAGCGAGCCAGAACCCGTAGTTTGGGCCAGATTTTATCTAGCCGTTCTTGTTCGATCTGCAGTGCGAAAAGACAGAGGGAAGGGGGGGGGGAATGACACAGTGGGATCAGGTTATGGACTTTGCCTATATAGTTTCTCTGCAAGATGTGAACAGGAGGAGGCTCCGGGGAATAAAGCATGAATTCTTTGATAACTGCATGACTTTTATCAGTCCTCTTAGAACAGGGGTAGGGAACCTGCGGCTCGAGAGCCGCATGCGGCTCTTCTGCCCTTGCACTGCGGCTCCACGAGCCGAGCCGCTGGCCCCATCCTTGCCCGCTCTGCAGGCAGCAGGGCGGGCGCACCAACTGCCCGCGGCCGGCTGGGCCATGCCGTGGGCTTCCCTCACTTCGCCTGCCCCCCGCTGGAGCGGGTGAGAGCGCTTTCCGGGCGTGCCGGTGGAGGCTTCGAGTCGGCTGAGCCCCCATTCCTTGCCTCGGCCCTTGCAGGCAGCAGAGGCGGACGCATCCATGCGCTTCTCAGAATGAGCGGAGTAAAAGGTTTAAAAACCCAATATATACAGTGTTATCTTTATTTTAAATGTCAAAAATTATTTGCGGCTCCAAGTGTTTTCTTTTCCCATGGAAAATGGGTCCAAATGGCTCTTTGAGTGTTAAAGGTTCCCTACCCCTGTCTTAGAACTTCCGTATCAGCTCCAATCCAGTGCTTCCTGAGGGAGGTAGAATCATAGAATCATACAGTTGGAAGATACCCCCAGGGGCCATCAAGCCCAACCCCCTGCAATACAGGGGGTCTCCTGTCAGATGGCCATCCAAGTAGTTTGCATGTTTAGCTGCCAAGAGGCAAGAAATCAAGAGATACACATGCAGACCACCCTGACCTGATGGTCCAGGCTAGCCTGATTTCATCAGATCTCAGAAGCTAAGCAGGGTTGGCCCTGGTTAGTACTTGCATGCATATGCCAATGGGGCAGGGGGGTGCATGATGGGGGCATGATGGGGGCATTCTGGGGGCATTCTGGGGTGGGGGCATGGCAGGGGCACAGGGCACACACACGCCACGGGCGCAGCTCCCCCTCGCTTTGGCCCTGCTTGAATGGGAGACCATCAAGGAAGTCCAAGATGTGAACTGGAAAGGGCAAACCATTAGGAGCAAAACTACCAGTCCACAGACACACAGCATGGGAAACCCACAACAGCCAGTGAATTCTGGCCATGAAAGCCTTTGACAACACACAGAACCATCAAATAAAACAGAGCAGGAAGGAGGCATCTTTGAGGAACGCCAGACAGCGAGGACTCCACCGGCCAGCGGAAGATGGAGGATGGAAGATGACAAATGAACATCACTGGGAAGGGGATTTAATTTTATTTTCCTGATAGGCTTCCTCTGACAGAGAAAAGTCCTTCTTCATCACTCTCTGTTGGAAGAAGGCTTAGTGTAAGAGAGTCATAGGATCCAACATTTTTCATAGGGGGTTGTCTCTTGTTCAAGGAAAATGGCACTTTCCACTACTAAAACATGTGGACTGGTTGTGGCACTGTTCTTTGGCTGACCTTAATGAACACAGTAGCCCAGTTGAGGTTGAATTCAAGTCCAGTAGCACTTTAGAGGCAAACATATATTTTTGGGTATGAGCTGCTGAGAGTCAAAGCTCCTTTTGTCAGATACCAAAGGGAGATTTGACTCTCCAAAGTTCCTACCCTGAAAATCATTTTGGTCTCTAAAGTGCCACCAGACTCAAGTTAAGGTTGTTTTTATGGGAACAGAGATGTGGGTGGTGAGAAAGGATCTATTGTGCAGTTCTCTAGAAGCTCTTGACGCATGTTGTTCTATTTTTCTCAAACACAATTTCGCTTTTGAAGGACCTGTTTGTCCCGGGGGCTTCGGAGCACTTCATAACTTTTCCCGGTCACAATGCCACCGCTGACTGCTCATCCTCTCCAAAGGAACAGCAGATCTTGCTGGACCAAAATGAACCCACGGGGGGTGTTTTAGCTGCATCGGAAGATTGCTGAGTTGGGGGGGGGGACGTTCTCTGCTAAAACGGAGATGAGGCTGTTCTACAGAGCAGGTCAGGGTGGGAATGTCCGAGCCAGCAAAGATGGCCGGTATCCCTGCCCATCACAACCAGCAACTGATTGGCCAGATCAAGTGCTAAAACGTGCCTGGATGTTACCCCTTCAGACTGCAATGGAGCAGATGCTAAGATGAACACTCCCTCCTAGAAGAACAGCATCATAGAGGAAAGGGTAGGGGTTGTTGTTTCTCTGGGTCAGGGCAGCTAGGGAGCAAATCAAATGTGAGTGATGGCAGAGGAGTGGGAACGAGAGGGAAGTCTGGGGTCTTGCCGCAGGCAGCCATCTAAAAGATAGAGGTTGCCCTGACAAATTGCAAACGATGGGTGGGTACAATACTCTTCGGTTTCACAAGGATTCCAGGATAAGGGGAGGTGGAACAGCACAGCCTGTCTATGATATTTCCTCACGTTTATATACGCGAGGACCGCAAATTAAGTCACCACATCTTGTCGTTCATAGGGATAGTTCAGTACCTTGGACAACTCTCTTGCGTTTGCTGGTTTCAGAACCATGGACAGCTCTCTTGCCATTCCTAATAACTGCCTGGGAATTAAGATCATGGGAAGAGCTCTCCTGTCTGTCCCATCAATCAAAGACTGCTGGGTACAGGGGAAGAGGGCTTTCTGGGGGGTAGGCAGCCCTGTGATTATGGGACAACGTCCCCAGGGAGATGCGCTTGGTTGGCCCCCTCCCTGTCAATCTTTACCAACAGTCCTGAATCATGATTTTGAAGTTATATTTTTATTTTATTCTCTGTGTTTTCTCTATGTTTGTAAGCCCTAACCCTTGAACTCTGTAAGGAGGAAAGACAGCTAATAGATGCTTCAAAAATAAATAAATTACTCACATTGCAGTTATGTACATATTTTGGTATAAATTGGTATACTAAGCTGTAGTTGACTTTAATGGAATTGCAAGGGTTTAACTGCAGGATTGAAGTCTAATTTACACCATTTGTGTGGTTGGTTCCTATAGGGAACATGGTCCGTTGCTAATAAGGGCAGGAGTTGCTCTTTTGTAACTATCTTTTTGGACCAGGGACACAATTTGAGCTTGTTACTCATTTGCAGTAATATAACTGAGTGTCGCTCACTCTTGCAACTAAAGCAGGTAGCAGTTCTAAAGAAAGAAGCCCCTCTGACATCCCTTTAGCCAGAGAGCATTCCTTGATACAGAGTTAAATAAGTCAACAGCATGACTTGTAAAAGTACAATCCATCTGGGTCCTATCAAAAGAACACTTTCATGGGTTTTTAAAAAGATGGTGTATAACTCTTGATCAAGAAGATGACTAAACGTAACGACAGTCCTTTTTCCATATGTGATTGACTTGTAAAAGAAATTAAGAAGTACACATGAAAATGCAAAAGATAATTAAATTTAAATTTCCTCATTGCAAAAACACGTTTTCACAAAACGAATTGTGAGGAAACAGCCCGCAAATTAAACGTTTTAATGCTAGAAATGAAACATTTTGGGCTAAAAAACTATGTGGAACTCCTTGGAGGAAATGTTTTATTTCCTGCCTGAAAACATTTTATTTGGTTTGTGGAGAAAAAGCCAATGCTTGGGCAAGTAGATGGAGCAGAAAAGCCACTTTTCAGAATTCCCCCACCGCCAGAACTCTGGGCAAGGTCCTGTCCAGAGAGATCAAATGCTTGATGAAATACCTCTCCCTTTTCATTGCGGATTCGCCTGTTGAACTCCTTCCCCTCCAAGCACAAGAAATCTTCTCCTGGCTGGATGATGCCACACTTGGCAGCAATGGCCCGGGCTGTGTTGATGTTGTCCCCGGTCACCATGCGGACGGTGATGCCGGCACGCTGGCATTTGCGGATGGCTTCTGGCACCTGCGAAAGAGACAGATGGGTCATCTAACGGCCAACATTCCACAGGGCTGCATGCCTGCAGAGTCTGCTCCCTCCAAACGCCAAGTCTACCCGGGGTTAAATTAGACAAAGATTCTCAGTAACCGGGTGGGCATCAGCCCACCCTCAGGTAGGGCAGGCCACACTGCTGCAAGTTCTATTTCCCAGCCAGTTCACTTGTGAGTGCTTTGCTGTTAGGGCTGTCAGTTATGGGTTGGGAAATATCTGGAGATTTGGGGTGGGGGGGTGGAGCCTAAAAAAGGCAAGGTTTGGGGCGGGGAGGGGGCTCAGCAGGATATAATGCCACAGAGTTCACCCTCCAGAGCAGTTTCCGTTTCAGTTTATTTACGGTTGACAACCAGTAAAACGACAAATCATAAAAAGCCAAATTCCAAATTATTTCTAAACGAAGAGATTAGAAAGTTAAACTATAAAGTAAAACTTATTTTAACATTCCTCTGTAGGAACGAAGGGTCTCCTGTCCACTTGCTCTCCTGTATTTGTTTACTAAAACACAAAGCTGGGCGACATCACTGGAAACGCTTTTGTCCTCACCCAACAGCATACAGTCCAGTCTCCATTCATTGTCTTTTCCAACCCATTCAGTCAAAATAGACCCCAGGATTTCTACTCTAAGCCACCGTCCAGAGCAGCCATTTTCTCCTGGGAATCGCTGTGTTCTGGAGATCAACTGTAATAGTGGGAGATCCTGCCACCCATGTGTCCGTCTGCACACACCGCCCAGTGCAAGGGTGGGAGGCAACGCAGACGGCTGTGTGTGGGGGAAGAGAGGGCAAATCAGGGAGGGCAGGACACCCAGGCAGTTAGTGAGTGGGTGGGTGGGTGGGTGGGAAGGGGCCCCCAGGAAACTCTCTGCTCAGGGTCCTCTAGAACCCAGAACTGACCCTGCTCAGGAATCTGAGTTTTCTGTCCCCAGCAAACACTTCCCCTAATTTGCAGTCATCATATATCATCCAGCATTCAGTGTTCAGAGTTGAAGCTAATGACAATTCACGAAGCTTAAATGAACATAAGAACATAAGAACATAAGAACAAGCCAGCTGGATCAGATCAGAGTCCATCTAGCCCAGCTCTCTGCTACTCGCAGTGGCCCACCAGGTGCCTTTGGGAGCTCACAGGCAGGATGTGAAAGCAATGGCCTTCTGCGGCTGTTGCTCCTGAGCACCTGGACTGTTAAGGCCTTTGCAATCTCAGATCAAAGAGGATCAAGATTGGTAGCCAGAGATCGACTTCTCCTCCATAAATCTGTCCAAGCCCCTTTCAAATAGATAAATAGATTCCATAAATCTGTCCAAGCCCCTTTCAAATGCTTCAAGAGCAGCCACAGCCTGCCTTTCTGCTGCACAAAACCAGCCTTTGAGGTGGCTGACAACATAAATCAGTAAAACAAGACCATCTTTAATAAAAACAAAATGATAGAAACAGGTGAAATGTAATCACCGCCAGCAATTGAACCCAGGAGCTGGCACCAAAAACAATTTGCGGCAGCAAAATACATCCAATAAAACATGCCCCCGTTGAGAAAACAGACAATTCGCTCTTGAAAGCCCAAAAAGTGGGCAATAAAACCAAAATAAGGTTAAAACCACTAAAGGCGTTCTGGAACTTTAAAGGATTGAAGCATCCATTCAACACAGAACTCAAAAGAAAGGGAAAAATCACGTCATGGCAGCCATGAATAGTTTCGAGGGGGTGAGTGTGGACAGACATAATTGTTAAGGAGCAGCAGTGGCGTAGGAGGTTAAGAGCTCGTGTATCTAATCTGGAGGAACCGGGTTTGATTCCCAGCTCTGCCGCCTGAGCTGTGGAGGCTTATCTGGTGAACTAGATTAGCTTGTGTACTCCCACACACGCCAGCTGGGTGACCTTGGGCTAGTCACAGCTTCACGGAGCTCTCTCAGCCCCACCTACCTCACAGGGTGTTTGTTGTTGTGAGGGGGGAAGGGCAAGGAGATTGTCAGCCCCTTTGAGTCTCCTGCAGGAGAGAAAGGGGGGATATAAATCCAAACTCTTCTTCTTCTTCTTCTTTAAGGAGGGGACTGAAAACATTTTAGAAATGTTTTAGATAATATATGCGGAAAAGGGCCCTTGTTAGCCACCTTGGTGGCCCCATGGGGCAGAACAGCAAGGTACAAATCTTGTCAATAATAAATAAACAAACAAACAAATAAATAAATAAAAGTAATTGGAAGCTTTTGGACTTTTAACTCCCAGCCTCCTCTACTTCGCCGGATCGTTGCCAGGTTTAATGGAAGGAGGAACACCGGCTGCTTTTAGTTCCCCCGGAAAAATTAGGATATTTTTTTTTACACGTGACGTGTAGTTAGTTACCTCCGGCCGCACAGGGTCTTCAATCCCCACCACAGCAATGCAGGTCAAGTCTATCACAATGTCGTTCTCGTTGTCCCATTCCGGCTCTTTGCCTGCCGGGAAGTCGCGGTAGGCGATGCAGATGGTCCGCAGCCCATCACACGCCATGGGCTCAATCACTTTCTTCACCATCTCGTCTCGGTCCCGAGGCCGGAAGCTACGCAGTTCCCCATTGTTATTTAGAATGTTTGTACACCTGGAGAGGCGGAAAGGCACATGCCAGTCAACAGGATGAACCGGGAAGTGAAAACGGCCCAGAAGCCAGTTGAGGTGAGTGGCACAAGCGGAGCTATGAGCCAGCACCACAGGATTAGCTCAATCAATCCAATACCTTTAATGGCATATAAATAAAAAGAAAAAAAAACATGACATCACCACCTTCCAGTTAACACAGGTTAGAAGGGCATGGGTTGTTACTTTTAAGTTTTGGCTGCGTCTTTGTTTCTGCACTGACCCTAACAGTTTGTCCCAGTTAGAAATGAGAGAGCTTCAGCTTTCAAAATGGTGGCTACATATTGAAAAAAAGATCTTTTCCTTGGGCTTCTCTTGGGAGGCCCTACAAATGCTCACCGCTCCGGAGATTTACCATCGCTTAAAGACTAGATTATTTGATCAAGAGTACCAATTTCTCCTGAGCAAAGCGCAAAGCTCTTGCTCGCCAATATTCTTTGGGATTATCCCTCAGAAATCCAGCCCTGCTATATACCTGCAACAACTTATTAACTACAATTGCAGATGGGTCATGACTAGAGCAAGGTGTAACTCTTTTCCGTCAGTACATCTTCAAGGTCGCTTCTCTGGTATTCCACAAAATGAGCGTCGCTGTCGATTTTGTCCTGATACAACGGATACACTTTCTCATATTCTGCTTCATTGTTCAAAATACAACAACATCAGAACCGATTTGAGAACTGTGTTACCAACAGGATTTATGCTCCTTTCTGATAAAATAAAAATGGCTAAGCTTCTAAATAATTCTAATGTTGAAATCTCTGAAGCTGTTGCTATATTTTTACTCTGTGTACTGCAAGTTGAGCAATAATGATCTTTTTATTGTATTTGAAATTCTTGGCACTGGTTTTATGCCTAATAAAGGTTTTGGATTTGGATTTAACACAGGTTAGAATGACTTAAAATTATACCGGTCCTGGTGGGGTTTCCAGGCTGTGTGGCCGTGGTCTGGTGGATTTTGTTCCTAACGTTTCGCCTGCATCTGTGGCTGGCATCTTCACAGGTGTCACAATTTCAACTGGTGCAACGTAACAATATAACACTGAAATAAACGCGTTGCAACCACCGCCTTTTTGTGCTCAGTCCAGTGTATTAAATAATAAAGTGCATGTGTGTATTTGACATACAATACAATTACAATTAGAATTCTCTATATCAGTGATGGTGAACCTTTTTGAGACCGAGTGCCCAAATTGAACCCAAACCCCACTTATTTATCGCAAAGTGCCAACCTGGCAATTTAACCTGAATACTGAGGTTTTAGTTTAGAAAAAACTGGTTGCTTCCCCCTTCCTCTGCCCCACTTGCTTGAGCTGGGGCCGCCTGCTCTAGCCTCCAGCAAGTCCCCCACGTGCACCGCTCTGTGCCTCTCTAGCATCTCTGTCTCCCCTGCGGCCCCCCGCCCGGGCAGCAGCCACCCAGAGCACAAGCACCAGGCACGCTAGCCGAATCCTCCCTGCTCACCGCGATGCGCGCAAATCATGCTCAGTGACCCAGGCCAGCCTAGATGTGTGTGGGGGGGAGGGTGATTTTCCGCCCCCCACATGACGAACTCTGTGAGCGCGTGCCCACAAAGAGGGCTCCGAGTGCCACCTCTGGCACCCGTGCCATAGGTTCACCATCACTGCTCTATATACTCTAATATTGAGAGCCGTAGCCTTCCGTTCCAACTGTAGCAATAAACTATCCGTTCAATAACGTCGTGTCATCAGTTCTTTGTAGATTTGGTTTCACTTTCCTATGCCGATACAATAGTCTCCTGGTACGGTCTCTGAAGATTCCAAAATTCAAGCAACTCCGTATGCAACAATAAACGGACTGCGCTATTCCTTAACCGTTTTCGAAAAGTTCTTCATCAGATTATTAATACATCATAGCAGCCATAATTGGGGTCTGTATAATTAATGTTTAAAATTATTAAACTGATTATTCCACTTTTACATCAATATTAATTACAAATTTAAAAAATTACATCTATACACTTTTATAAACATCTTGAATTATGTTTCATAATTCTTAAATAACCCTTAAATATCTTAAATATTTGCATCTGTGGCTGGCATCTTCACAGGTGTATCACAGAGAAAAGTCTATTTCACACTGTGTCTAAGTAAGAAGGGAAAGTTTAGAGTGGTATATTGTCCATGCTTCAGAGTGGGGAACCAATCATTAAGTGTTTGGGTGGAACTTGCTATGCAAAGGTGTGGTTGAGTGCATTGTATTGCGGGTGGGGTTATCAGTCCATTTTTTAAGTGCTGGGAGCCAGGCTGTGCTAATTTTTAACGTCTCTTCTTTCTTATTGAAGTTGTCCTGGTGTTTGTGAATTTCAATGGCCTCCCTGTGCAGTCTGACATAGTAAGCTTCTGAATTGTCCAGAATTTCAGTGTTCTCAAATAAAATATTATGTCCAGTTTTGTTTAACACATGTTCTGCAACTGCAGATTTTTCAGGACGGTGAAGCCGACAGTGTCTTTCGGGTTCCTTAATACGGGTCTGAATGCTGCGTTTTGTGGTTCCTATGTGGACCTTTCCACAGCTACAGGGTATGCAATATACTCCTGCAGAAGTGAGGGGGTCTCTCTTGTCCTTTGCTGAGCGTAGCATCTGCTGTATTTTCCTGGTGGGTTTGAAGATGGTCTGTAGGTAATGCTTTTTCATCAGTTTCCCTATTTGATCTGTGATTCCCTTGATGTATGGTAGAAATATTTTTTCCGGTGGGGGGCTGTTTCCCCTCAGTCCTCTAGGCTTTTCTTGGCCTTTTCTTGCCACTGGCCACCACTGGGAACTTTCCAGCTGGCCCACTTCTGCTAACAATGGGTAAACATGATTCCTTCTAATACAACAATTTTGAGTCACCTGGCATACAACATCTATTTATGCACATGAATGGGAATCAGTAGAGGTGTGAAAGACTCACTTGGAATTTATACCCCTGGGATGGCTGATTAACAAATGAGAGAATCACATCTGAAGAAGATCATTATCAAAAACGGCATATTAACGCGTTTCCCGTTCAAGACGGACCTGCATGCTTCGCAAGACATCTATAAGACTGGATTTATAAGGCTTCTAAAGACATTGTTTCTTTAAGATCGGCTTGAGATATTTATACTGCTACCTTGAGAAGGACTTGCAATATTGATATTCTTTTGAACCTTTATAGCAGGGGTCCCCAAACTTTTTAAACAGGGGGCCAGTTCATGCATGGCCAGAGCCCAGCCGGGGGCCGGACCAAGTGCCGCCCGCGGGGGGTGGGGCACCATCCATCCGCCCTTGACCCGCCCCTGGCCGAGCCCCCCACCCCCACGGTCCCCTTCCAATCCGNCC